>NC_059192.1:78348778-78648778 GCF_020615455.1 Coregonus clupeaformis
GCTTACTGAACACTTTCCCCAAATCGTGATATGTCTCGGGAACCAGGGACAAATCTGGGGGTTTAGCCTCAATCACCTGACTGGGAACCGAATGGGGGCAGGCAGTCTTGAGACAGTTAGCATGACAATCAAGGCTCCAACTTCGTTACCTTGCCCGTCACCCAATCGAACGTGGGATTGTGTTCCTTCAGCCAGGGGTATCCAAGGACCAGAGGAACATGGGAAGACGGCAGAATGAAGAATGAAATCATCTCAGAATGATTCCCCCGACAACCGCATCTTAACCGGTTCAGTCCTCATCGTGATACGTGCCAGACTACTGCCGTTCAGAGTGGTAGCTTCAATGGCTTCCGGCAATTGCTCCTTGGAAAGCCCCAGCTGTTCCACCAACTCGGCATCTAGAAAGCTTCCATCGGCACCTGAATCGATAAAAGCGTTAATCGCTAAGCTCTGATTCCTGTTCATAAGGGTAGCCGGGAAACGGGGTCTGACAGAGGTATTGAGAGGTCGAAACTGGCTCGCTAAAAGTCCTCCCAACTTTAGCGAGCCGCGCAGTTTGACGACCCGACTGGAACCTGAGAAGCTGATCGGTTGGACGGAACCCATTGCTTCTCCCTCCTTCGCTCTCGGACTCGATTATCCACCCGAATAGACAAGGCTACCAAGCTGTCCAGGTCACTAGGCTCCGGATAGGAGATCAACTCATCCTTGAGCTGCTCCGACAGACCCTGGTAAAAGGCCGCTTGCAGAGCCTCCTCATTCCACCCACTCTCCACAGCCAACGTCTTGAACTCGATCACGAAGTCGGCCACGCTGCGAGTTCCTTGGCGAGCGAAAACAGGCGCCTAGCTGCGTCCCTCCCTCGGACGGAATGGTCGAAGAGCTTCCTCATCTCGGCCGTGAACCCCTGGTATGAAGCCATGCAGGGATCCTGTCGTTCCCAAACGGCTGAAGCCCACTCCAGCGCTCGACCACGCAGCAACTCAATCACAAAGGCTATCCTAGCCTTGTCTGTGGCATAAGAGTAGGGCTGTAGATCGAACACTAATCCACACTGCATAAGGAAGGAACGGCATCTTCCCAGCTCCCCCTCATATTTATCCGCGGCCGGAACCTTGGGCTCACGGAAGGACACAGCTTCAGAAGCGGCAGGCGAGATGGGTGAAACCGGTAGTGGATCCTCCACCGGACACTTGCGTTGGTTCTGGACCTCCGTCAGACCGGTAGAAAGGTTCCGAACTGACAACGCGATCTCCTGTAGTACCGTGCTATGATGGCCCAACATCTTCTCCTGCTGGGTAATGGCATGGCGAACAGAGTCCAGGTCCGCTGGGTTCATTACTGGCCGGATCGTTCTGTCACGAGTTGCTAAGCCAGAACCCAGAAGCAGACCAGGACAAGGTAAGTTGAAACGAAGGTGAGTGTTTATTACAAATTCAAGAGTGATGCTGAATAATCCAGGGAACAGAGCGGGCGGCGTTGATTAGTTGTTGGGGGTGCAGTGGTTGATCCCATCCTGGGTCGGCAGCCGCCGACCACCGGGCAGAGGTTGGATGAAGGTTCCGGACGGGTGACTGCAGATGGAACAAAACGGGGGTAAGTAAGCAACAAACCAACAAGGTGCAAAAACAACAAAACTAACGCTAGGCTCTAAGACTGATACTCTGGTAAACCTACTGTTCATGGCTAACGATCCGGCAGGGAATGGATGTTAGGCCAGAGCCTAAGAAGGGTGATGATCAGGACCAGGTGTGCAGATTGCTGATGGGATGCAGGTGCGGAAATCAAGAGAGCTCCCCGGAGCGTTCCCGAACCCTCGGGAAACTGGAGATCACGAACAGAAAAACTAGTCACCAGACAGGACCCGACTCAGACTGCCGGGATCGTTACAAAAAGTATTTAGTCAGCCACCAATTGTGCAAGTTCTCACACATAAAAAGATGAGAGAGACCTGTAATTTTCATCATAGGTACACGTCAACTATGACAGACAAAATGAGAAAAAAATATCCAGAAAATCACATTGTAGGATTTTTAATGAATTTATTTGCAAATTATGGTGGAAAATAAGTATTTGGTCAATAACAAAACTTTCTCAATACTTTGTTGTATACCCTTTGTTGGCAATGACACTGTCACACCCTGGCTCTGGGACTCATTATGTTGAGCCAGGGTGTGTGCATTCTATGTGTTCATTTTCTATGTTGGGTGTTCTTGGTTGTCGATGTCTATGTTTGTATTGAGTGACTCCCAATCGGAGGTAACGAGTGTCAGCTGTCGGCTCGTTATCTCTGATTGGGAGCCATATTTAAACTGTCTGTGTTCACCTTGTGTTTGTGGGTTTTTGTTCCGTATCAGTCTTTGTCACTGTGGACTTCACGTCTCGTCATTTGTTTTGTGGTTTTGGTGTTCAGTACTTTAATATAATAAAGTCATGTTCGCTCAACGCGCTGCGCTTTGGTCTCATTCGTCAGACGATCGTGACAGAAAAACCCACCATACCAGGACCAAGCAGCGTGTCCAGGAACAGGCAACCTGGACGTGGGAGCAGCGTCGGAGGGTCGAGAGGCAACCCCAAGAAATTTTTAGGGGGGGGCACACGGCATGGACGACGGGGCTGACGGAGGCAAAGATGGGGCGAATCCAGGAGGCCACCAGGCCAGGGGTACACCGCCCTGTACGTCCTGTGCAGATGCCTCACACAGAGTGTGTGAGGGCAGGCATTCAGACAGGACGGGTGGTGGCCGCTCTTCACTCCAGGCCTCCTATCCGTCTCCACAGCCCGGTTCGGCCTGTCCCTGCTCCTCGCACCAAACCTATGGTGCGCGTCGCCAGCCCGGTCCGGCCTGTTCCTGCCACCCGCACCAAGTCTACGGTGCGCGTCGCCAGCCCGACCCGGCCTGTTCCTGCCACTCGCACCAAACCTACGGTGCGCGCCGCCAGCCCGGTCCGGCCTGTTCCTGCCCCCCGCACCAAGTCTACGGTGCGCGTCGCCAGCCCGACCCGGCCTGTTCCTGCCACTCGCACCAAACCTACGGTGCGCGTCGCCAGCCCGGTCCGGCCTGTTCCTGCCACCCGCACCAAGTCTACGGTGCGCGTCGCCAGCCCGACCCGGCCTGTTCCTGCCACTCGCACCAAACCTACGGTGCGCGTCGCCAGCCCGGTCCGGCCCGTCTCTCTTCCACGCACCAAGCCAGGGGTGCGAGTCGTCAGCCTGGTAAGGCCCATTCCTCCTCCACGCACCAGGCCAGGGGTGCGCGTCGTCAGCCTGGTAAGGCCCGTTCCTCCTCCACGCACCAGGCCAGGGGTGCGAGTCGACAGACTGGACCAGGGGCGATTGGGGGTGTATTGTAGGGTGGTGGTCAAGGCCGGAGCCAGAACCGCCACCGAGGAGGTATGCCCGCCCAACCCTCCCCTGTTTGGGGTTTTTGAGGCGCGGTCGCAGTCCGCGCCTTTAGGGGGGGGTACTGTCACACCCTGGCTCTGGGACTCATTATGTTGAACCAGGGTGTGTGCATTCTATGTGTTCATTTTCTATGTTGGGTGTTCTTGGTTGTCGATGTCTATGTTTGTATTGAGTGACTCCCAATCGGAGGTAACGAGTGTCAGCTGTCGGCTCGTTATCTCTGATTGGGAGCCATATTTAAACTGTCTGTGTTCACCTTGTGTTTGTGGGTTTTTGTTCCGTATCAGTCTTTGTCACTGTGGACTTCACGTCTCGTCATTTGTTTTGTGGTTTTGGTGTTCAGTACTTTAATATAATAAAGTCATGTTCGCTCAACGCGCTGCGCTTTGGTCTCATTCGTCAGACGATCGTGACAGACACAGGTCAAACGTTTTCTGTAAGTCTTCACAAGGTTTTCACACACTGTTGCTGGTATTTTGGCCCATTCCTCCATACAGATCTCCTCTAGAGCAGTGATGTTTTGGGGCTGTCGCTGGGCAACACAGACTTTCAACTCCCTCCAAAGATTTTCTACGGGGTTGAGATCTGGAGACTGGCAAGGACACTCCAGGACCTTGAAATGCTTCTTACGAAGCCACTCCTTCGTTGCCCGGGCGGTGTGTTTGGGATCATTGTCATGCTGAAAGACCCAGCCACGTTTCATCTTCAATGCCCTTGCTGATGGAAGGAGGTTTTCACTCAAAATCTCACGATACATGGCCCCATTCATTCTTTCCTTTACACGGATCAGTCGTCCTGGTCCCTTTGCAGAAAAACAGCCCCAAAGCATGATGTTTCCACCCCCATGCTTCACAGTAGGTATGGTGTTCTTTGGATGCAACTCAGCATTCTTTGTCCTCCAAACACGACGAGTTGAGTTTTTACCAAAAAGTTATATTTTGGTTTCATCTGACATTCTCCCAATCGTCTTCTGGATCATCCAAATGCACTCTAGCAAACTTCAGACGGGCCTGGACATGTACTGGCTTAAGCAGGGGGACACGTCTGGCACTGCAGGATTTGAGTCCCTGGCGGCGTAGTGTGTTACTGATGGTAGGCTTTGTTACTTTGGTCCCAGCTCTCTGCAGGTCATTCACTAGGTCCCCCGTGTGGTTCTGGGATTTTTGCTCACCGTTCTTGTGATCATTTTGACCCCACGGGTGAGATCTTGCGTGGAGCCCCAGATCGAGGGAGATTATCAGTGGTCTTGTATGTCTTCCATTTCCTAATAATTGCTCCCACAGTTGATTTCTTCAAACCAAGCTGCTTACCTATTGCAGATTCAGTCTTCCCAGCCTGGTGCAGGTCTACAATTTTGTTTCTGGTGTCCTTTGACAGCTCTTTGGTCTTGGCCATAGTGGAGTTTGGAGTGTGACTGTTTGAGATTGTGGACAGGTGTCTTTTATACTGATAACAAGTTCAAACAGGTGCCATTAATACAGGTAACGAGTGGAGGACAGAGGAGCCTCTTAAAGAAGAAGTTACAGGTCTGTGAGAGCCAGAAATCTTGCTTGTTTGTAGGTGACCAAATACTTATTTTCCACCATAATTTGCAAATACATTCATAAAAAATCCTACAATGTGATTTTCTGGATTTTTTTTTCTCAATTTGTCTGTCATAGTTGACGTGTACCTATGATGAAAATTACAGGCCTCTCTCATCTTTTTAAGTGGGAGAACTTGCACAATTGGTGGCTGACTAAATACTTTTTTTCCCCACTGTAGGTGTGTGCCTTTCCAAATCATGTCCAATCAATTGAATTTACCACAGGTGGACTCCAATGAAGTTGTAGAAACATCTCAAGGATGATCAATGGAAACAGGATGCACCTGAGCTCAATTTCGAGTCTCATAGCAAAGGGTCTGAATACTTATGTAAATAAGGTATTTCAGTTTTTTATTTTTTATAAATTTGCAAACATTTCTAAAAACCTGTTTTCGCTTTGTCATTATGGGGTATAGTGTGTAGATTGCTGAGGATTTCTATTTATTTAATCAATTTTAGAATAAGGCTGTAATGTAACAAAATGTGGAAAAAGTAAAGTGGTCTGAATACTTTCCGAAGGCACTGTACAGGGAGAGGATAACATGTCTCAGAAATCTCATTCGAGGGTAACACGTCTCAGAGGATAACATGTCTCGATTGACAACTCCATTGTGTCCTCCTCCTGGAGTGCAAAGAACATTGGCGTGACCCTGGACAACACCCTGTTGTTCTCCGCTAACATCAAAGCAGTGACCAGATCCTGCAGGTTCATGCTCTACAACATTCGCAGAGTACGACCCTACCTTACACAGAAAATCCTAATCCAGTCACTTGTCATCTCCCGTCTGGATTACTGCAACTCGCTGTTGGCTGGGCTCCCTGCCTGTGCCATTAAACCCCTACAACTTATCCAGAACGCTGCAGCCCGTCTGGTGTTCAACCTTCCCAAGTTCTCTCATTTCACCCCGCTCATCCGCACACTCCACTGGCTTCCAGTTGAAGCTCGTATCTACTACAAAACCATGGTGCTTGCATACGAAGCTGTGATGGGAACGGCACCTCCTTACCTTCAGGCTCAGATCAGACCCTACACCCAAACGAGGGCACTACGTTCATCCACCTCTGGCCTGCTAGCCCCCCTACCTCTACAGAAGCACAGTTCCCGCTCAGCCCAGTCAAAGCTATTCGCTGCTCTGGCACCCTAATGGTGGAACAAGCTCCCCCATGACGCCAGGACAGCGGAGTCACTGACCACCTTCCGGAGACACTTGAAACCCTACCTCTTTAAGGAATACCTGGAATAGTATAACAGTAATCATCAGTGGAGTTTGAGGGTATAACGTTATTATGTATGTGGAGATATGAAAGGAGAAAGTACTATTCCCGAACTATTCACACAAGTGAATATTTAAACCCCTGTATGAATAGAACACTGGTGTAGAGGAGGAATTTGTGATGTAACACAAATGTATAATGGGTTACTAGAGATAAAGTAACATAATATTGAGTATAATGGGTTACTAGAGATCTGCTGAAGTAACAATAGAAAAAATATACACTGCTCAAAAAAATAAAGGGAACACTAAAATAACACATCCTAGATCTGAATGAATGAAATAATCTTATTAAATACTTTTTTCTTTACATAGTTGAATGTGCTGACAACAAAATCACACAAAAATTATCAATGGAAATCAAATTTATCAACGCATGGAGGTCTGGATTTGGAGTCACCCTCAAAATTAAAGTGGAAAACCACACTACAGGCTGATCCAACTTTGATGTAATGTCCTTAAAACAAGTCAAAATGAGGCTCAGTAGTGTGTGTGGCCTCCACGTGCCTGTATGACCTCCCTACAACGCCTGGGCATGCTCCTGATGAGGTGGCGGATGGTCTCCTGAGGGATCTCCTCCCAGACCTGGACTAAAGCATCCGCCAACTCCTGGACAGTCTGTTGAGCATTGGGACTGGATTGAGCATTGGGACTGATATTAAATTAGAGGCCACCATCTGGTGTTTGGGTTAGAGATAAGTTTCCTTTGGAACAATAGATAGCCGCCAGTACTAATTTAACTCAAACAAGGGCTGTAAGGTACATAGTGGGGAAATTTGGGACAGAGGTATGAATAATTAGTTTAATAAGACATGTTTTGGACAATTTCCAAATATTATTACTACATTCTAGACTTATTTTCTAGACTTATTTTCCACTGAGTGGCGCAGTGGTCTAAGGCACTGCATCGCAGTGCTAACTGTGCCACTAGAGATCCTGGTTCGAATCCAGGCTCTGTCGCAGCCGGCCGCGACCGGGAGACTCATGGGCGGCGCACAATTGGCCCAGCGTCGTCTAGGGTAGGGGAGGGAATGGCCAGCAGGGATGTAGCTCAGTTGATAGAGCATGGCGTTTGCAACGCCAGGGTTGTGGGTTCGATTCCCACGGGGGGCCAGTATAAAAAAATATGTAATCACTAACTGTAAGTCGCTCTGGATAAGAGCGTCTGCTAAATGACTAAAATGTAAATGTAATTCTATAGTTTAGGTAACACCAGTGATTTAAGTAAGAAAGTAATGTCATCTAAAACAATAATCTGTTTCCATTACGTGGAACTGTGTCCAGAATAAGTAGATCCAAGTAAATGTTTTTAGTACCAAATATTGAGCTGATAAGCCAGCACCAACTTTTTGAAGGTCCTAGCAGATTTGTTAAACAACAGGTTTCATTTTGTGACTAGTTTATGTCCCAGGGACGGTTAGTACAGAACTGTATGTCAATGCAACAGGTCAAAAATATTAAGATTACAGGAGAGGGGCTCTGGGATTGTTTACTTTAGAAGGAGCCTTCTGTTCTGACTTTCTGGTGAGGCCTGATCATCCTCACCAGAAAGACTAGAGACATTGGGTGACATTTAAATGTCACTTTAAATGCCACTTTCTGGTGGCGCAGTGGTCTAAGGCACTGCATTGCAGTGCTAACTGTGCCACTAGATCCTGGTTCGAATCCAGGCTCTGTCGCAGCCGGCCGCAACTGGGAGACTCATGGGCGGTGCACAATTGGCCCAGGGTAGGGGAGGGAATGGCCGGCAGGGATGTAGCTCAGTTGATAGAGCATGGTGTTTGCAACGCCAGGGTTGTGGGTTCGATTCCCACGGGGGGCCAGTATAAAAACATATGTATTCACTAACTGTAAGTCGCTCTGGATAAGAGCGTCTGCTAAATAACTAAAATGTAAATATAATATGGAAACAATAATAATTAGGAAGAAGTTTATCAACAGTCCTATGTGTGATTCAGAACACAAAAAGGAGAGAGAGAGAGCGCTGCCCCTGAATGAGGGACACCTGTCTCTAGTCTATTTTACCATTACCTTATGGGATACAATTAAGTTAAGATGGAGTCATCAAGGGTTCTAATTCTAATTCTAATTGTATTTGTTATTTTGATTTAACAGGCAGTGTTGTTGTTTCTTTGGGATGGATGAATCACGATGTGAGTCATGTGTCCATCAGGGGAATTACCAAATATGCAAATGATTTGTGTTCACATGCCTGCCTATAAAAGGAAAAAAGAGATGTTGGTAATGGTTGACAGTTACTCCAAATGGATTGAAGTTTTCCCGACCTCTAGTTTTGTCTTGCTTCATTAATGAATCTCACCAGATTGGGTCTGCTGGATGGTTGGGATTTCTCCCTAAGATTAGCCCTCTAAACCTGCAACTCTGCGGTGAGATCGGCAAGATGATATGGGAGTATAAGCCAATTTGGGGAAAAAAAGTGGTTCCAACTGTGTGTTGTTATCCTCTTTGACATCTGTTTTAGAAATCTGTATTAAGAATATTGGTAGTAGTAATAATTTGTCATAAAGTCAATAATTTGTCTTTATTTCCTGAATCAGAAATGCCCTAAACCAAACTGTGGTTCTGGTCTGTCCTCTCTCGAGGTTATGGCGAAGGTGACCACAGTTGGTGTCTAGATGCATGGAAGGGATAATTCGGCCGAGAACAGTGTGAACCTCACCCCCTCTAACCGGCTAAAGTAATGGCGAAAATGGCGTTCACTATGGTCCTTCACCACTTCTACCGTGAGACCTGAGTCCGAGCCAGCAACCTGTACACAGCATCCTGTTGAAGCTATCAGCTGCCATTTCTCTCATGCCTTTTCTCTCAGGAGTGCGACATGAGTCCACGTGGAGTGAGCATGGAGAGAGATCCCGTCCAAACTTCTCTCATGCTGCTGGTGTACTGGTAGGAAAATGGACAAGACATAATGGACTGTAAAGGACAGTGGCGGCTTAGGTGAGAGAAATCGGGACATTATCAAGGGCCATCCACTTTGAACATGTGCCATTGGGAGGACGAACTGAAACGCCAGAAGAAAGAGTGCCGGGAGGAAGGGGGGTGGTCAACCGTGCCTGTAATTGATTTAGGCTTATCCCCAAAAAAATATTTGGGGTACCAGGTTGATTGTGTGGGTCTGCACACTGTGAAATTTATAGTAATTTAGACTAAGAATGCATTGAGATACCGATCTGTCATTAACATGCCACTTTCGACAAAAGCTCCAGCTGAAATGTCATTGCCAGAATCCATAAATGAAATTGTGTAATGAAGCATATGTGTAACTGTATGAAGCGAAGATCTTAAGTTAAAACATTCTACTGCAATGGTTTTACAAGTACAACCCAGAATGATTGTGCAACCCAGAATGAAGGGTTTGAAGTGTCTGTTGTTTTAAGTGTATATTTTGTTGACTTATTACTTACTACTTTGATTGTAGATTTTAGCTTTATTATGATGATTATGAATGAAATTAGATTCACTCCCGTTAATAGAAGTATAACCTTTATTATGATTTATTATAATGATGTATTTTAATATAGAAGCTAAAATCTAAATGCTTACATTAAAATGTAATGATTATTATCACACAAGTGATAAGAGGATGGAATGTGATGGACATTTTTATGTTTGTGATTTTCTAATAACCAATTTCTGTGTTCTATGTTTGTGCTTTTCTAAAAACCAATTTCTGTGTTCATGCAAGTGACTGATTGAACGTGCATGGGAGAAATCCTCACTGTAGTATCTGCAATTTGTCAGTATGCCCAGACCCTTGTTTTGATAACGATATTTCAGTTTTAAGGTCTCAGCTTGGAGAGAAGAAGCCTCGTGAGGTATTGGTCTGTCACATGCATGAACCAGTATTGGTCGGTCACATGAATGAAGCAAACATTAATGTTGAATTAATTATGAATAATGAATAAGCTAAAGCATGCAAATAATACTTTCTGTGTAAGTATATAAAATAACTAATGGGACTGCCCCATTGGAACTCCTGATCGACATGTGTACTTGGTGCATTGAGTTGGTTGGAACCTCTCCAGCGAGTAACAGAAAACTATCGCAAACCAGTAGCTGTGTGAAAAACAACAACAGTGTAATCTCACTATAGTGTGTCTAGATTAAACTCAGCCCAATACTGAAAAATGAAGCCAACAGTGTAATATTACTGTGGCTATAGTATACACTGTGCAATACTGTATGATAGTATAGAATGGGATGTACAGTATCAGCCTTAGTCTCATACACTAGCTGAAGGAGAGGAGATGTGAATGGATGTACCTTTTCCTTCTGGAAAAATAATTAAGCCAACAGTGTAATTTACTATGTCTATAGTAAACACTGCACAATAATGTATCATAGTAAAGATTACTACTGACCCAGTATCAGTCTTTGTCTCATACACTATCTGAAGGAGAAGGGACATGAATGGATGTAGCTTTTCCTTGTGCAAAATTATTAAGACAACTTTGTAATATACTATGTCTACAGTAAACACTGCACAATACTGTATAATAGTAAAGATTACTACAGACCTACTGTATCAGCCTTTGTCTCATACACTATCTGAATGAAGGAGAGGAGACATGAAGGGCTGTAGCTTTTACTTGTGGAAACATAATTAAGACAACATTGTAATAAACTATGTCTACGGTAAACACTGCGCAATACTGTATAATAGTAAAGATTACTACAGACCCTCATAATCAGCCTTTGTCTCATACACTATGTAAAGGAGACGTGGAGTGTGAACTGCTTGACCGTGAAGGGGCAGGGCATTCTACCTCGCACGTTTATAGCTTATTTCTTGCTATATACGTGGGGGTTCAGGTTGGCAGGACTTAGGGGAAAGTGTGTTTATAACTGTGATTAGTCATGCAATGGACCTAGACTTGGCGCTCCAGTACCGCTTCCTCTGACACCGCCTAGTATATAGGTCCTGGATGGCAGGAAGCTTTGCCCCAGTGATGTTCTGGGTCGTACGCACTACCCTCTGTAGCGCCTTACGGTCGGATGCCGAGCAGTTGCCGTACCAGGTGGTGATGCAACCGGTCAGGATGCTCTCGATGGTGCAGCTGTATACCTTTTTTAGGATCTGGGGACCCATGCCAAATCTTTTCAGTCTCCTGAGGGGGAAAAGGTGTTGTCGTGCCCTCTTCATGACTGTCTTGGTGTGTTTGGACAATTATAGTTTGTTGATGATGTGGACACCAAGGAACTTGAAACTCTCGACCCGCTCCACTACTGCCCTGTCAAGGTGAATGGGGGCGTGTTCGGCCCTCCTTTTACTGTAGATGAACACTGGTTCCATGAATGAAAGCATGAATCTGAATACAAGTTTAACACGAAACTGGATCAGTTTCCTATTTACATTTACATTTACGTCATTTAGTAGACGCTCTTATCCAGAGCGACTTACAAATTGGTGCATTGACCTTATAGCCAGTGGGATAACCACTTTACAATATGTATTTTTTTTTTTTTTTTTGGGGTGGGGGTAAGGGGGGGGTAGAAGGATTACTTGATCCTATCCCAGGTATTCCTTAAAGAGGTGGGGTTTCAAGTGTCTCCGGAAGGTGGTGAGTGACTCCGCCGTCCTGGCATCGTGAGGGAGCTTGTTCCACCATTGGGGTGCCAGAGCAGCGAAGAGTTTTGACTGGGCTGAGCGGGAACTGTGCTTCCGCAGAGGTAGGGGGGCCAGCAGGCCAGAGGTGGATAAACACAGTGCCCTCGTTTGGGTGTAGGGACTGATCAGAGCCTGAAGGTACGGAGGTGCCGTTCCCCTCACAGCTCCGTAGGCAAGCACCATGGTCTTGTAGCAGATGCGAGCTTCAACTGGAAGCCAGTGGAGTGTGCGGAGGAGCGGGGTGACGTGAGAGAATTTGGGAAGGTTGAACACCAGACGGGCTGCGGCATTCTGGATGAGTTGTAGGGGTTTAATGGCACAGGTAGGGAGCCCAGCCAACAGCGAGTTGCAGTAATCCAGACAGGAGATGACAAGTGCCTGGATTAGGACCTGTGCCGCTTCTTGTGTAAGGCAGGGTCGTACTCTCCGAATGTTGTAGAGCATGAACCTACAGGATCGGGTCACCACCTTGATGTTAGCGGAGAATGACAGGGTGTTGTCCAGGGTCACGCCAAGGCTTTTTGCACTCTGGGAGGAGGACACATCGGAGTTGTCAACCGTGATGGCGAGATCATGGAATGGGCAGTCCTTCCCCGGG
Organism: Coregonus clupeaformis; assembly: GCF_020615455.1. NCBI lineage: Eukaryota > Metazoa > Chordata > Actinopteri > Salmoniformes > Salmonidae > Coregonus > Coregonus clupeaformis. The sequence goes on from NC_059192.1 coordinate 78,361,270, forward strand.
AGGAAGAGCAGCTCCGTCTTGCCGAGGTTCAGCTTGAGGTGGTGATCCGTCATCCACACTGATATGTCTGCCAGACATGCAGAGATGCGATTTGCCACCTGGTTATCAGAAGGGGGAAAGGAGAAGATTAGTTGTGTGTCGTCTGCGTAGTAATGATAGGAGAGGCCATGTGAGGATATGACAGAGCCAAGTGACTTGGTGTATAGCGAGAATAGGAGAGGGCCTAGAACTGAGCCCTGGGGGACACCAGTGGTGAGAGCACGTGGTGCGGAGACAGATTCTCGCCACGCCACTTGGTAGGAGCGACTTGCTTGGACGCAATCCAAGAGTGAGCCGCGCCGGAGATGCCCAACTCAGAGAGGGTGGAGAGGAGGATCTGATGGTTCAGAGTATCAAAGGCAGCAGACAGGTCTAGAAGGACAAGATTAGAGAGTTAGCTTTAGCAGTGCGGAGAGCTACCGTGACACAGAGAAGAGCAGTCTCAGTTGAATGACCAGTCTTGAAACCTGACTGGTTTGGATCAAGAAGGTCATTCTGAGAGAGATAGCAAGAGAGTTGGCTAAAGACGGCACGCTCAAGAGTTTTGGAGAGAAAATAAAGAAGGGATACTGGTCTGTAGTTGTTGACATCGGAGGGATCGAGTGTAGGTTTTTTGAGAAGGGGTGCAACTCTCGCTCTCTTGAAGACGGAAGGGACATAGCCAGCGGTCAAGGATGAGTTGATGAGCGAGGTGAGGTAAGGCAGAAGGTCTCCGGAAATGGTCTGGAGAAGAGAGGAGGGGATAGGGTCAAGCGGGCAGGTTGTTGGGCGGCCGGCTGTCACAAGTTGCAAAATTTCATCTGGAGAGAGAGGGGAGAAAGAAGTCAAAGCATAGGGTAGGGCAGTGTGAGCAGGACCAGCAGTGTCATTTGACTTAACAAACGAGGATTGGATGTCGTCAACCTTCTTTTCAAAATGGTTGACGAAGTCATCCACAGAGAGGGAGGAGGGGAGGGAGGATTCAGCAGGGAGGAGAAGGTGGCAAAGAGCTTCCTAGGGTTAGAGGCAGATGCTTGGAATTTAGAGTGGTAGAAAGTGGCTTTAGCAGCAGAAACAGAGGAAGAAAATGTAGAGAGGAGGGAGTGAAAAAATGCCAGGTCCGCAGGGAGTCTAGTTTTCCTCCATTTCCGCTCGGCTGCCTGGAGCCCTGTTCTGTGAGCTCGCAATGAGTCGTCAAGCCACGGAGCAGGAGGGGAGGACCGAACCGGCCGGGAGGATAGGGGACATAGAGAGTCAAAGGATGCAGAAAGGGAGGAGAGGAGGGTTGAGGGGGCAGAATCAGGAGATTGGAGGGAGAAGGATTGAGCAGAGGGAAGAGATGATAGGATGGAAGAGGAGAGAGTAACGGGAGAGAGAGAGCGAAGGTTGCGACGGCGCATTACCATCTGAGTAGGGGCAGAATGAGTAGTGTTGGAGGAGAGCGAGAGAGAAAAGGATACAAAGTAGTGGTCGGAGACATGGAGGGTAGTTGCAGTGAGATTAGTAGAAGAACAGCATCTAGTAAAGATGAGGTCAAGCGTATTGCCTGCCTTGTGAGTAGGGGGGACGGTGAGAGGGTGAGGTCAAAAGAGGAGAGGAGTGGAAAGAAGGAGGCAGAGAGTAATGCGTCAAAGGTAGACGTAGGGAGGTTAAAGTCACCCAGAACTGTGAGGGGTGAGCCATCCTCAGGAAAGGAACTTATCAAGGCGTCAAGCTCATTGATGAACTCTCCCTATAATTTACAGTGGGGAAAAAAAGTATTTAGTCAGCCACCAATTGTGCAAGTTCTCCCACTTAAAAAGATGAGAGAGGCCTGTAATTTTCATCATAGGTACACGCCAACTATGACAGACAAAATGAGTAAAAAAAATCCAGAAAATCACAATGTAGGATTTTTAATGAATTTATTTGCAAATTATGATGGAAAATAAGTATTTGGTCAATAACAAAAGTTTCTCAATACTTTGTTATATACCCTTTGTTGGCAATGACACAGGTCAAACGTTTTCTGTAAGTCTTCACAAGGCTTTCACACAACGTTGCTGGTATTGTGGCCCATTCCTCCATGCAGATCTCCTCTAGAGCAGTGATGTTTTGGGGCTGTCGCTGGGCAACACGGACTTTCAACTCCCTCCAAAGATTTTCTATGGGGTTGAGATCTGGAGACTGGCTAGGCCACTCCAGGACCTTGAAATGCTTCTTACGAAGCCACTCCTTCGTTGCCCGGGCGGTGTGTTTGGGATCATTGTCATGCTGAAAGACCCAGCCACGTTTCATCTTCAATGCCCTTGCTGATGGAAGGAGGTTTTCACTCAAAATCTCACGATATATGGCCCCATTCATTCTTTCCTTTACACGGATCAGTCGTCCTGGTCCCTTTGCAGAAAAACAGCCCCAAAGCATGATGTTTCCACCCCCATGCTTCACAGTAGGTATGGTGTTCTTTTGATGCAACTCAGCATTCTTTGTCCTCCAAACACGACGAGTTTAGTTTTTACCAAAAAGTTATATTTTGGTTTCATCTGACCATATGACATTCTCCCAATCCTCTTCTGGATCATCCAAATGCATTCTAGCAAACTTCAGACGGGCCTGGACATGTACTGGCTTAAGCAGGGGGACACGTCTGGCACTGCAGGATTTGAGTCCCTGGCGGCGTAGTGTGTTACTGATGGTAGGCTTTGTTACTTTGGTCCCAGCTCTCTGCAGGTCATTCACTAGGTCCCCCCGCGTGTGGTTCTGGGATTTTTGCTCACCGTTCTTGTGATCATTTTGACCCCACGGGGTGAGATCTTGCGTGGAGCCCCAGATCGAGGGAGATTATCAGTGGTCTTGTATGTCTTCCATTTCCTAATAATTGCTCCCACAGTTGATTTCTTCAAACCAAGCTGCTTACCTATTGCAGATTCAGTCTTCCCAGCCTGGTGCAGGTCTACAATTTTGTTTCTGGTGTCCTTTGACAGCTCTTTGGTCTTGGCCATAGTGGAGTTTAGAGTGTGACTGTTTGAGGTTGTGGACAGGTGTCTTTTATACTGATAACAAGTTCAAACAGGTGCCATTAATACAGGTAACGAGTGGAGGACAGAGGAGCCTCTTAAAGAATAAGTTACAGGTCTGTGAGAGCCAGAAATCTTGCTTGTTTGTAGGTGACCAAATACTTATTTTCCACCATAATTTGCAAATAAATTCATTAAAAATCCTACAATGTGATTTTCTGGATTTTCTTTTCTCAATTTGTCTGTCATAGTTGACGTGTACCTATGATGAAAATTACAGGTCTCTCTCATCTTTTTAAGTGGGAGAACTTGCACAATTGGTGGCTGACTAAATACTTTTTTCCCCCACTGTATACATTTTAGTTGGGCATAGTATAATTGACAGATTCTCTCAGTATATTGAACTTTGGCTTCTTCTTTTACAAACCATAAAAGGAAGTTATTTATAGGTGTTTAAACAAGTTTGCTAGCCAACTCATTGATCCTTCTTTGTGAAATACCACCTTGTTTTAGTGTTGTCCTTGTTTTTGAAACTTTATGTGGAAGGCAGCACCTGTGTGCAGTGAAGAGCCACACCTCTCCAGCCTTTAAATATCCAACCAGGAGGACTGGTTTAGCCCAGTGACCAGGCTTCATTACTGACAATCTTGCTCTCTCAAGCACATACATTCCAGTCACACAGTTTCACTGAAACCAACCACTTGTCAACATCTATCTCTGTGGATTTCTCATTTACCTACGGATCCCATCTCCTACATATGTGAACATTCTTCACCTAATTTACCAGTGGATCTTACCTAATTTAAATGTGGAAACTCAACTTGAACTTTTTACTTGTGGGTCTCACTTTTACCCGTGGATTTAATCTTTGGACCTCACGTTTACCTTCTGACACCACCTTTAAATCTGTACTGCTCATTTACCTGTGGATCTCACCTGAGGACCTCACTTTTAGGGATCTCACGTCTACCTGAGGATCTGACTACTACTTGTCTCAGGAGAGATGTCTCATCGTGCCAGCACCTTGGACCTGGACATTACCAGCAAGTACAGCACTTTGGGAGGGAACGCCCAACGGCGCTCCACTAGCCTGAGTTCCCAGGCTCAGCCCAAAACCTCCAAGCCAGGTGACGTCCTGTGTGACTTCTGCACCACGCGGAAACAGAAGGTTTGGTTTAGAAATCTGTTTTCTTTTCTTTTTTAAATGTTTATTTTTGACATATTTTTGGTCATTTAGCAGACGCTCTTATCCAGAGCGACTTACAGGAGCAATTAGGATTAAGTGCCTTGCTCAAGGGCACAACGACAGATTTTTCACCTAGTCAGCTCGGGGATTCGTACCAGCAACCTTTTGGTTACTGGCCCAACACGCTTAACTGCTATAGGCTACCTGCCACCTCCATAACATTGTTTGAAATTATTTTGTTTATCTTTTTGTTCTATATTGTAAAGTGTCTTTGGGCCCTGTAAAAGTGTAATATAAAACCTGTCGTGTCGTCTTCTTCTTAAGGCTGTGAAGTCCTGCCTACTGTGCCTGGCCTCCTACTGTGAGACCCACCTCCAGTCCCACTATGAATACCCAGCATTGATGAAACACAAGCTGGTGAAGGCCACAGGCCAGATGAGGGAGAAGATCTGTGCCCAGCACGACAAGCTGCTGGAGGTGTTCTGCCGCACCGACCAGACCTCAGTCTGTGTCCTCTGCATGATGGACGAACACAAGCGCCACGACACTGTGCCAGCTGGCACTGAGAGGATTGAGAAACAAGTTAGTTTTGGTAACACTATACTCAAGTCCCCCTTTAAAAAAAAAAGTCCAGCCTCAGACAGCTGGCCTTTTTTACACCCCCTATGCATTCGTAAAGCCTTTATAACAGCTACATAAGACATTATGACATCCATCATAGGCCTGGTTCATATGTTGATGCTCCTATAACGTTGTGTAAATGTTGTCCCTTACAGAAACAGCTGGGATTCACTCTAATGAAGTCTCAGCAGAGGATTGATCAGAGAGTGAAGAAGTGGACAGACCTTCGCCAGGCTGTGGAGTCAGTCAAGGTGTGTAAAAAAATTATGAACCTTTGCATGCAAGCAGTGGGTGGGAGAGCTTATTATTTTAAATCACTTCAATAAACCCCCCCAAAACTTGCAAGAGACTCCTAACAAACTGGGAATGTCCCTCTCTCTTTAACCTCCCCTTTTTCCCCTTCCTCTTTCTCGCTTACATGTCCCCTCTTTCATTTACTCCTGCTCTTTTATCTCTCCCTCTATTTCCCCCCATACAGCACTCTGCCCAGGCGGTGTTGGATGAGAACGAGCGTATCTTCACAGAGCTGCTGCGCTCCATAGAGAGAAGGTACATAGAGGTGAGGGAGCTGGTGCGAGCCCAGGAGAAGACCACGGTGATCCAAGCTGAGGGACTACTGGCCCGCCTGGAGGAAGAGATAACTCTGCTGAGGAAGAAACACACCGACCTGGAGAAACTCTCCCACACTGACGACCACATACACTTTCTACAGGTTGGTATAATGTACAGTTACAGTCTCACACTGCCAGACTTCATAGTCTTGTATTCACTTGGCTACTGGAACAGGCACAGGAACGTGATAAAGCTGGAGTATCAGACTTCCCACCAGGCACTGAATGTATACTGGGCAAAAGTGGATTGAAATAACATTGTTTCACCTGTCCTTTCAACTTAATTCGAACTTAATTTCAGCTTAATTAATTAGAGTATTATGTTGCATCATCAATGTGGATATTTGACTGAATTGCTCAAAGTCATCATCATGCTCCTCTGTTCCCACCTGTTCTCCATCATTCCTCTAGAGCTGGCAGTCTCTGTCTGGTCCCTCTGGGTATGAGGATCTAAACAATGTCACTGTCGCGCCATACTACTCCTTCGATGGAGCCAAGAGAGCCATCGCTGCGTTGAAGGTGCAAGTGGAGGAAATCAACAAGACGGAAATCAGCAAAATCGCCTCTGCAGGTTAGTTGCCTCAACACACAGTGATTTCTTATTTTTGGTTGACTTTGCTCTTGTTATTCTTTACAATGTATGTCATGCTATGTTGGCAAATTAGTGTTTAGATTCATTCCGTTTTCACAGTAGCCTATTTATTCCCTATTTAATATTTATTACAGCGGTCTGTCTGTCTGTCTGTCTGTCTCCACAGTCAAAGAGGTCCATATTATCCAACCACTAGAACCTATGGCACGGGAAGAACTAGAAACCAAGAGAAGAGAATATACAGAACCTAAGACAAGAGAAGATTTCAAGAAATGTGAGTCATTTTAACCAGTTTTTTTATTTAATAACAGTGTGTCTATTCTAATTTGTGCCCTGTGTCCTGTAACGGCAGACACTCATATTAATTTGAAGGAAGGAAGTAAATGTAACACGAATTTCCTGTTGTGTGGTCACATGAGCATGATGGATGAAACTGGCATGGAAACCAGTGTGCCACAGTGACAGAGATAGTCTTTGTATCTGCAGAACAGGTTAGGTGAAAACCATCCATAAAGGTGTCGCTCCCAGCGGTGGAAAAACACTGAAGATATATGATTAAACAAACAGTTACGCAATATTGACACCTAATCATGTGTCACAGGACAGAGTTCCTTCTCTTTTAATAAGAGAGAACTGCAACTGGAACTTCAACTCTATAAGTCGTTACTCCTAGGCAACTATAAGGAAAACAACAGCATAATTAAACAGCATATTACACTGGTAGTTCTTCTGATGTAGGGCCTTGTTTGGTCATTGTTTGGTCTATCTTGTTCAAACCCCCTGGTGTAAATGTTAAGTGTTGGATTGACAGTTTCAGGGTCCTGCGATCAAGTCCTGGTTGGGGCTACCCCCCTGAAATTGCCACAGTATTTATTGTTTGGTCTATCTTTCTATTCTAAAGCTTTTATCCCTCTGTTCCAGACCTGGTCCAACCAACCCTGGATGTCAACAGTGCCCACCCCAACCTGTACCTGTCTGAGGGCAACACTGTAGCCAAGATGATGAGCGAACCAAAGAACTACCCAGACCATCCAGATAGGTTCGACCACTGGCAGCAGGTAAGAGGAAACTTTTTTTGCTCTGGTGTGACGTCACATGACTCAGACTAGGAAAGGATAGGGCTTTCTCATAGTTTCATATAATATTTTTCATTGTATGGTGGGTGGGCGGATGGTCAGATTCATATCCAATTTACTAAATTAATTCAATTCAACTCAACTCTCTTCCATCCCAGCTGCTGTGTAAGGAGGGTCTGTCAGGGAGTCGCTGCTACTGGGAGGTGGACTGGAGAGGAACGGAAATAGACATCGCCGTCACCTACCAGAGCATCAACCGCAAGGGCAACAACAATGAATGCAGCCTGGGGTGGAACGACAAGTCCTGGAGCCTGTACTGCTCTGAGGACAAATATTCCTTTGTGCACAAGAACCAGAGCACAGATATAGCCAAGCCCAGGTCCTCAAGGGTAGGTGTGTATGTGGACCAGATAAAGGGGACTCTGGCATTTTACAGTGTGTCTGATAGCATGAACCTCCTTCACAAAGTACAGACCGCCTTCATGGAGCCTCTCTACCCTGCCTTCAGTGTGTGGGGCTTTGGTTCCAGTGTGAAACTAGTGTAATTATTGAGTGGGAAAAGCTGAAGGGGGGTCTTGAACCAGCAACCCTATGGTTACAGAGAAATCTCACTAAATCTGTGCCATAAAGGTCCAGACCTCTTGAAGTTGTTGTATGCTTACATACAGGGAGGCTATACAAGCATATTAAATGAAATGTACCTGTAAATAGATTGATGCTCATTATAAAGTGTGTATAATTGTGTCAATGCAATAGATGAATTACCTTGTAATAAGTATGTAATTACAGATAGATACAATGTTGTTTTATATTTTCTGAGAAGAAAAAATTATAATTACTGGAAAAGAGTAAGCAAATGTTTAGAAAGTTTTAAGATGAGTGATAGGGCGGAATCTGCTTTGACAGTTCGGTGAGACCATTACTGTTGGATGTTATCGGACCTTTCTTTCCCTTTCATAATAATCAGATCTTGTATAATCATAATGAATGTATTCTGATTAAAACACTGTCTGTGTAAGAAAAGTGGACCCTACCCTATGGTATTCCCACAGGGCACACAATGTAATTTCAACATGGAGAATTGGGTCATATTTGGTTATGATGTTGATAAATTAATTAACAACCTATATCCACTCACTCAAAAAGACAGCCAAAAGTTAGTTGAATTTCCATTGTGTTATCACTATGCTTTCAACCATCTAAAAGCAAAACAAAATTCCAATAGAAAAACAATCTGATTTTTAGTTTAGTTCTCACCCAAATGTCTATCTCAGCGCTTTCAACCATTTAAAAGCACAGCAAAGTTCAAATGGGAATACAATGTCAGATATTTTCTTTATTTATACAACAGATTAATGTGTTATCAATGTTCTTCATCTAATACAGTGAGGGAAAAAAGTATTTGATCCCCTGCTGATTTTGTACGTTTGCCCACTGACAAAGAAATGATCAGTCTTGTCAGGGTTGAGTGTAGAGGGAACGTGGAATCACACGCAGGACACAGAGATTCAAAAAACAAATGTCTTTAGTGAAGTCCGACAGTACAAGCCAACACGGCAACAGGCCCCAGGCGAACCAAGCGTACACTGGAACAGTCCAAAGTACATACGCACAACGTGCAGGACTCTCTCACACAAAACGAAAAATACAGAGAGCATAGAACAGCGGACCAACATCTACACGTGACATAGAACAATTACACACAACACCTGACCAAACACAGGCAAAACCAATCAAACATGAAACATCGAACGGTGGCAGCTAGTACTCCGGAGACGACGACCGCCGAAGCCTGCCCGAACGAGGAGAAGGAGCCGCCTCGGCCGAAACCGTGACAGTACCCCCCCCTTGACGTGCGGCTCCAGCCGTGCGCCGCCCCCGGCCTCGGGGACGACCAGGAGGACGCGGAGCAGGGCGCGTAGGATGACCACGATGGAACTCGGTCAGAAGAGACGGGTCTAGGATGTCCCTCCTCGGCACCCAGCACTGCTCCTCCGGGCCGTACCCCTCCCACTCCACGAGATATTGGAGACCCCCATCCGGCGTCTCGAATCTAGGATGGCCCGAACAGTGTGCGCCGGAGCCCCTCGATGTCCAACGGGGGCGGAGGAGTCTCTTCTATCTCAAAGTCCTGGAGTGGACCAGCTACCACCGGCCTGAGGAGAGACACATGGAACGAGGGGTTAATATTCTTGTAATCAATGGGCAGTTGTAACCTGTAACACACCTCGTTCAATCTCCTCAGGACTTTAAAAGGCCCCACAAACCGCCGACCCAGCTTCCGGCAGGGCAGGCGGAGGGGTAGATTTCTGGTTGAGAGCCAGACTCGATCTCCAGGTGCGTACACTGGCCCCTCACTGCGGTGGAGGTCGGCGCTCGTCTTCTGTCGACGGACGGCTCGCTGCAGATGGACGTGTGCAGCGTTCCACGTCTCCTCCGAGCGCCGCACCCACTCATCCACCGCAGGGGCCTCGATCTGGCTCTCATGCCAAGGTGCCAGAACCGGCTGGTACCCTAACACACACTGGAAAGGGGTTAGTTTAGTGGAGGAGTGGCGGAGAGAGTTCTGTGCCATCTCGGCCCAGGGCACATATCTCGCCCACTCCTCCGGCCGGCCCTGGCAATATGACCTCAGAAACCTACCCACATCCTGGTTGACACGTTCGACCTGCCCATTACTCTCCGGGTGGTAACCCGAGGTAAGGCTCACCGAAACCCCCAACCGTTCCATAAACGCTCTCCAGACTCTGGAGGTAAACTGGGGGCCTCGATCAGACACTATATCCTCGGGTACCCCGTAATGCCGGAAGACGTGAGTAAATAGAGCCTCAGTGGTCTGTAGGGCAGTAGGAAGACCCGGCATGGGAAGGAGACGACAGGCCTTCGAGAACCGATCCACAACGACCAGGATGGTGGTATTCCCCTGTGAGGAGGGAAGGTCGGTCACAAAATCCACCGAGAGGTGAGACCAGGGTCATTGTGGAACGGGTAGGGGTTGTAACTTACCCCTGGGCAAGTGTCTGGGCGCCTTACACTGGGCACACACTGAGCAGGAGGAGACATAAATCCTCACATCCCTGGCTAACGTTGGCCACCAGTATTTAGTACTAAGACAGTGCACCGTCCGGCCAATACCTGGATGCCCAGAGGAGGGTGACGTGTGAGCCCAATAAATAAGCCGATCCCGGACCTCGAGCGGGACGTACATCCGACCCACCGGACACTGTGGAGGGCTAGGGTCGGTGCGTAATGCCCGCTCGATCTCCGCATCAACCTCCCACACCACCGGTGCAACCAGACAAGACTTAGGTAGTATGGGAGTGGGCTCCACGCACCTCTCCTCCGTGTCATACCGCCGAGACAGGGCATCTGCCTTCCCGTTCTGGGACCCAGGGATGTAAGTGATCTTAAACACGAACCGGGCTAGAAACATAGTCCACCGAGCCTGGCGAGGATTCAGTCTCCTAGCTGCCCGAATGTATTCCAGGTTACGGTGGTCAGTCAGAATGAGAAAAGGGTGTTGAGCCCCCTCAAGCCAATGCCTCCACACCTTTAGGGCCTGTACCACGGCTAACAGCTCCCTGTCCCCTACGTCATAATTACGCTCCCGCCGGACTGAGCTTTTCGAATAAAAAGCACAGGGGCGGAGTTTAGGTGGGAGTGCCGGACCGTTGTGAGAGAACAGCCCCGATACCGGCTTCAGACGCGTCCACCTCCACTTGGAATTGTAAAGTGGGATCCGGGTGCGCCAGCACTGGAGCCGAGGTAAACAGGTCCTTCAGTCTCCCAAAAGCCCTGTCCGCCTCAGCTGACCACCGCAAGCGCACTGGACCCCCTTCAGAAGGGACGTTATGGGAGCTGCCACCTGTCCAAAACCCCGGATAAACCTCCGGTAGTAATTCGCAAAACCCAAGAACTGCTGCACCTCTTTAACCGTGGTTGGGGTTTGCCAATTACGCACGGCTGACACACGGTCAACCTCCATCCTCACCCCTGACGCAGACAACTGATAACCCAAAAAGGAGACTGACTCCTGGAAGAACAGACATTTCTCGGCTTTGACATACAGGTCATGCTCCAACAACCTCCTCAATACTCTGCGCACCAGGGCTACATGTTCGGCCCGGGTAGAACTGTACACCAGAATATCGTCTATGTACACCACTACTCCCTGCCCCTGCATGTCCCGGAAAGTCTCATCTACAAAGGATTGGAAGACTGATGGAACATTCATTAACCCGTATGGCATGACGAGATACTCGTAATGACCGGAGGTAGTACTAAATGCTGTCTTCCATTCATCGCCCTCTCTAATGCACACCAAGTTATATGCGCTCCTGAGGTCCAATTTTGTGAAGAACCGTGCCCCGTGCAATGACTCCGTCATAGTCGCAATCAGCGGAAGTGGATAACTATATTTTACAGTAACCTGATTGAGACCGCGGTAATCAATACACGGGCGCAAACCTCCATCCTTTTTCTTCACAAAAAAGAAGCTTGAGGACGAGGGTGAAGTGGAGGGCCGTATGTATCCCTGTCTCAGAGACTCGGCAATGTATGTCTCCATTGCCCTCTTCTCCTCCTGTGACAACGGATACACATGGCTCCGCGGGAGCGCAGCTCCTGCCTGGAGGTCTATCGCACAATCCCCCTGTCTATGAGGGGGCAACCTAGCCGCTCTTGTCTTACTAAACACGAGTGCCAAATCCTCATACTCGGGGGGAATGTGCAATGCGGGCATCTGGTTCGGACTCTCTACCGAGGTCGCCCCTACGGAAACACCCAGACATAGCCCCTCACACTGAGCAGACCACCCTTTAAGAGCCCTCTCTCGCCACGAAATAGTAGGATCATGGGTACTCAACCAGGGAAGCCCCAGTACCACCGGATACGCAGGAGAGTCGATCAGATAGAGCTGAATCGTCTCCTCATGACCCCCCTGCGTCTCCATCCTAAGTGGCGCTGTGACCTCCCTAATCAACCCAGATCATAACGGACGACTATCTAGGGCATGTACAGGGAAAGGGTTATTTACCGGAAGGAGGGGAATCCCTAACTCTACACAGAATTTGCGATCTACAAAATTCCCAGCTGCGCCTGAATCTACTAGCGCCTTATGCTGGGAACGAGGTGCAACCTGTGGAAAACAAACAGGTATGGTTATGTGTACGACAGAAAGCTCTGGGTAAGTGGGGCGCCTACTCACCTGGGAGGACTCCCCAATGTGTGGCCTGCCCTCTCCTCCACCAGGGGACCCTCCCCAGCACCTAGCCGCGGTGTGCCCTCCACGGCCACAGTTGGTGCAGGGGACGGCCCCCCTCGGGCTCCTTCTTCTCCTTCCTCTAGCGCCAGCACCTCCAAGCTCCATCGGGCTCGGCTCGGAGGTGCTGGAGGGTGGAATGGGCGACCCCCACCTGGAACGTCCGCGGGTAGCGAGCAGGGTGTCCAGCCGAATGGCCATGTCAACCAATTGGTCAAATGAAAGCGTGGTATCCCTGCACGCCAACTCTCTGCGGACGTCCTCCCGGAGGCTGCAGCGGAAATGGTCTATGAGTGCCCGCTCATTCCACCCTGCATCTGCCGCTAGAGTCCGGAACTCCAGTGCAAACTCCTGAGCGCTCCTCATCCCCTGCCGGAGGTAGAATAGACGCTCCCCCGCCGCCTTCCCCTCTGGTGGATGGTCGAACACTGCACGGAAGCGGCGGGAGAACTCCGCATAGGTGATAGTAGCGGCGTCTATTCTCCTCCATTCGGCGTTGGCCCACTCCAACGCCTTGCCAGTGAGACAAGAGATGAGGGCGGAAACGCTCTCGTGTCCCGAGGGCGCCGGGTGTACGGTGGCGAGATAGAGTTCAACTTGTAACAGGAACCCCTGACACCCGGCAGCGGTGCCGTCGTACGCCCTCGGGAGCGAGAGCCGAATCCCACTGGGTTCCGGAAGTTGGACGGGGCGGGCTGACCGATGGTGATGGTGCGGTAGGTGGGGGTGTGGGTACCCCGCTGGTCTCCCAACGATGGAGGGTGTTCATCACTCGGTCCAGGGCGTGCCCGATTTGGTTGATTCTGTCCTCCTGACCGCGAAGGCGCTCCTCCATTATCTCAGTGGGTGCGGGTGCTCCTGCTGATTCCATAGATATGGTGTGTAATTCTGTCAGGGTTGAGTGTAGAGGGAACGTGGAATCACACGCAGGACACAGAGATTCAAAAAACAAATGTCTTTAGTGAAGTCCGACAGTACAAGCCAACACGGCAACAGGCCCCAGGCGAACCAAGCGTACACTGGAACAGTCCAAAGTACATACGCACAACGTGCAGGACTCTCTCACACAAAACGAAAAATACAGAGAGCATAGAACAGCGGACCAACATCTACACGTGACATAGAACAATTACACACAACACCTGACCAAACACAAGATAACTAAATAGGGTGCCTAATGAACACTTAACAATGAACAGGTGTAACAAACAGGCAAAACCAATCAAACATGAAACATCGAACGGTGGCAGCTAGTACTCCGGAGACGACGACCGCCGAAGCCTGCCCGAACGAGGAGAAGAAGCCGCCTCGGCCGAAACCGTGACAAGTCTATAATTTTAATGGTAGGTTTATTTGAACAGTGAGAGACAGAATAACAACAACAAAAATCCAGAAAAACGCATGTCAAAAATGTTATAAACTGATTTGCATTTTAATGAGGGAAATAAGTATTTGACCCCCTCTCAATCAGAAATATTTCTGGCTCCCAGGTGTCTTTTATACAGGTAACGAGCTATGATTAGGAGCACACTCTTAAAGGGAGTGCTCCTAATCTCAGTTTGTTACCTGTATAAAAGACACCTGTCCACAGAAGCAATCAATCAATCAGATTCCAAACTCTCCACCATGGCCAAGACCAAAGAGCTCTCCAAGGATGTCAGGGACAAGATTGTAGACCTACACAAGGCTGGAATGGGCTACAAGACCATCGCCAAGCAGCTTGGTGAGAAGGTGACAACAGTTGGTGCGATTATTCGCAAATGGAAGAAACACAAAAGAACTGTCAATCTCCCTCGGCCTGGGGCTCCATGCAAGATCTCACCTTGTGGAGTTGCAATGATCATGAGAACGGTGACGAATCAGGCCAGAACTACACAGGAGGATCTTGTCAATGATCTCAAGGCAGCTGGGACCATAGTCACCAAGAAAACAATTGGTAACACACTACGCCGTGAAGGACTGAAATCCTGCAGCACCCGCAAGGTCCCCCTGCTCAAGAAAGCACATATACAGGGATGTCTGAAGTTTGCCAATGAACATCTGAATGATTCAGGAGAACTGGGTGAAAGTGTTGTGGTCAGATGAGACCAAAATCGAGCTCTTTGGCATCAACTCAACTCGCCGTGTTTGGAGGAGGAGGAATGCTGCCTATGACCCCAAGAACACCATCCCCACTGTCAAACATGGAGGTGGAAACATTATGCTTTGGGGGTGTTTTTCTGCTAAGGGGACAGGACAACTTCACCGCATCAAAGGGACGATGGATGGGGCCATGTACCGTCAAATCTTGGGTGAGAACCTCCTTCCCTCAGCCAGGGCATTGAAAATGGGTTGTGGATGGGTATTCCAGCATGACAATGACCCAAAACACACGGCCAAGGCAACAAAGGAGTGGCTCAAGAAGAAGCACATTAAGGTCCTGGAGTGGCCTAGCCAGCCTCCAGACCTTAATCCCATAGAAAATCTGTGGAGGGAGCTGAAGGTTCGAGTTGCCAAACGTCAGCCTCGAAACCTTAATGACTTGGAGAAGATCTGCAAAGAGGAGTGGAACAAAATCCCTCCTGAGATGTGTGCAAACCTGGTGGCCAACTACAAGAAATGTCTGACCTCTGTGATTGCCAACAAGGGTTTTGCCACCAAGTACTAAGTCATGTTTTGCAGAGGGGTCAAATATTTATTTCCCCTCATTAAAATGAAAATCAATTCATAACAATTTTGACATGCTTTTTTCTAGATTTTTGTTGTTGTTATTCTGTCTCTCACTGTTCAAATAAACCTACCATTAAAATTATAGACTGATCATGTCTTTGTCAGTGGGCAAACGTACAAAATCAGCAGGGGATCAAATACTTTTTCCCCTCACTGTACACATGGGAAACTGTTGAGCGTGAAAAACCCAGTAGCATTGGAGTTCTTGACACACTGAAACCAGTGCGCCTGGCACCTTCTACCATACCCTGTTCAAAGGCACTTAAATATTCTGTCTTGCCCATTCACCCTCTGAATGGCACACATACACAATCCATGTCTCAAGGATAAAAAATCCTTCATTAACCTGTCTCCTCCCTTCATCTACACTGATTGAAGTGGATTAAACAGGTGACAACAATTAGGGATCATAGCTTCCACCTGGATTCACTTGGTCAGTCTATGTCATGGAAAGAGCAGGTGTTCCTCATGTTTTGTACACTCCATGTATATAGACCTATGTAGCCTATACTGTAGGCTATTCATCTTTTAATGCAGTCATCTCGGTTTTCAGTTGAAGCATTTTTTCATCTTCCCCTTGTTTGTAACAATTGCATCGACATTGGCAACTTTGTATTTGTCTAGTCAACTTCATTGTGAAGTTATCGGTGGTCACAGACTGACAGATAAACATCTTGATTCTATGTTTAGAGGATATCTTCTGTGTATAAAGTGCTGCGGAAGGGCAAATACGCATCTAACGACGCACTTAGATGTTCCATGAGTGGTCTGAGGCAGTCGGTAAATGACTGGCGTCTTTCAATGAAACTTTAGTAATGGTGGTTTTGGGAAACAGCTGGGAGATTTAACGATGCTCCTACGAAGGTTCTAACTATGAATTTATCCATTAAATGCTTTTGGGAAAGGGGGACCTGGATTGCAGTTGAGATTACATTAAAAGTAGGTGCATGTGACCAGTGGCGATTTTAGCATGTAAATCTTGGTGGGGCAAACTCCCCCACATTTTTTGGGATGCATGCCAGCAAAGCCACTATACAACACTAAACAATACATTTTATTTATTTTTTATTTTATTTCACCTTTATTTAACGAGGTAAGCCAGTTGAGAACAAGTTCTCATTTACAACTGCGACCTGGCCAAGATAAAGCAAAGCAGTGCAATAAAAACAACAACACAGAGTTACATATGGGGTAAAACAAAACATAAAGTCAAAATCACAACAGAAAATATATATACAGTGTGTGCAAATGTAGCAAGTTATGGAGGTAAGGCAATAAATAGGCCATAGTGCAAAATAATTACAATTAGTATTAACACTAGAGATTGTTAAGAGATTATGTGCAAATAGAGATACTGGGGTGCAAATGAGCAAAATAAATAACAATATGGGGATGAGGTTGTTGAGTGGGCTAATTTCAGATGGGCTGTGTACAGGTGCAGTGATCGGTAAGGTGCTCTGACAACATTAATTGCACTATAACGGTGACAAAAGGTGCCGGAAAACTGTTAGGGCCTACATAAAGCTGTCCCAACAGCAGTATTCTCCCTGTACACCAAGTCAGAACCGTAGGATAAATAAAGGGGGCATATGAGCAGACAATGAAAGCTCTTACAATGTTCGATGACGACATTTCTCTAAAACAGGCTGTACGCTAAATGTGCACCACCAAGTCAGAACAGTAGGCTAAGTTATGAGGTGAAAAGGGAGCAAATTATTAGGATGAGGCACATGGGTTACTAACAGCTTACTACACAACATACACTTAGTATTACTTTCTTAGCTACAGTATACATATCTCCCTGGCATATTACATCATTTACAGTGCCTTCGGAAAGTATTCAGACCCCTTCACATTTTGTTACGTTACAGCCTTATTCTAAAATGGATTAAATAAATAAAATCCCCAGCTATCTACACACAATACCCCATAAAGATAAAGTGAAAACAGAAATACCTTATTTACATAAGTATTCAGACCCTATGAGACTCGAAATTGAGCTCAGGTGCATCCTGTTTCCATTGACTGGGAGACTAGTCAGGATCGAGGCAAAGATGAACGGAGCAAAGTACAGAGAAATCCTTGATGAAAACCTGTTCCAGTGCGCTCAGGACCTCAGACTGGGGCGAAGGTTCACCTTCCAACAGGACAATGAGCCTAAGCACACAGCCAAGACAACGTAGGAGTGGCTTCGGGACAAGTCTCTGAATGTCCTTGAGTGGCCTAGCCAGAGCCCGGACATGAACCCGATCGAACATCTCAGGAGAGACCTGAAAATAGCTGTGCAGCAACGCTCCCCATCCAACCTGACAGTGCTTGAGAGGATCTGCAGAGAAGAATGGGAGAAACTCCCCAAGTACAGGTATGCCAAGCTTGTAGTGTCATATCCAAGAAGACTCGATGCTGTAATCACTGCCAAACGTGCTTCAACAAAGTACTGAGTAAGGGGTCTGAATACTTATGTAAATGTGATTTTTATTTTTATAAATTAGCAAAAATTTATAAAAGCCTGTTTTTGCTTTGTCATTATGGGGTATTGTGTGTAGATTTATGAAAATATTTTTTTAAAATCAATTTTAAAATGTCAAGGGGTCTGAATACTTTCCGAAGGCACTGTATGCAGCAGCAATCAAGACATTTTTGGACTTACCTTGTTGTGCTCACTTGAACAGGAAGGTGGCGCGGCGGTCCTTCCTGTGGGCTCTAGAAAGAGGCTTGAAATTCAGAGTTGGTTGACCGTTCAAAATTATTTTCCGTATTTTCCCAGTCTGAGCTAGTTTTATCCGAGTTCCCAGTTGTCTTGAGCTCACTGAAGTCTGATATTTCCCAATTTCAAGTTTCCAGTTGTTTTGAACATGGCAGAAGTCTTGCTGGATTGACAGCAAACTTTTCTGGCCCATGGTGTTGCATGTGAATGTTTATCCTTTTAAGCTTGGAAAAGAGACCCTTAAACCCTGACTTGGACCACACACCCTCTCCATCGAATAGCAGGTTAGTGATTGCTTTGCAACGCTTGCAGTCAGCCACTGATTCCTTCCAAACCACTAATTGTTGAATTTGCGATTTCCAAATTGTCCTGTAATGTTTATGTCCAATGGCCAATGAGCACCGATACGTTTTATCTATAATTTATCTTCATACGACAAGGATTGAAAAGGATTTGCCAGTAGATTGCTCAACTTGATGCATGATGATGATTTTGAAAGTATAATGTCCAATCAAAGCTAAGGTAGACATAATGTGATTTGATGTCATTTTATCTGTGGCCAATGACCTTGAGCCTTCTTGGATGGGCACTTCTAATGTAAGTCTATGGCAGCACCCAAGGGGCTTGAATTTTCAAGCTCTACCCGTAGATTTTGTGGTGACGTAGTGTCTCCATGAGTGACAGAACACAGGCTCTGCCCCACCTGCCCTGAATGACGTGTCGCCACTGCATGTGACCAAAACCGTTTGAGATTCTGCATAGATTATTACAGCAATTGTGAAGATCTCCACAGACCTGCAACGACCTATGCATGCTACAGTATCTCAAACAAAGAAGATCCATCTGCTAGCCCCGGCCCGCTAGCACACGCAAGCCGTGGCCTCTTGCTCGCCAGTGCTGTAGCAGCCCCCGAATTACCTCCAAACTCTCCTATTGCTGTTCACCAGACCTTATGATAACTCAGCTATACAGCTGATGCCTGCTGGACTGTTCCTTTATACGGTACCGCATCCTGTTTATGTTTAGCCCCAATAGAAAACCCTGATAGCGAGCAGGCCTTTCTAATTGACCTGGCGTGGGTATCCTGGATGGATATTGACCTCATTCCGTCAGTAGAGGATGCCTGGTTGTTCTTTAAAAGTGCTTTCCTCTCAATCTTAAATAAGCATGCCCCATTAAAAAAATTCAGAACTAAGAACAGATATAGCCCCTGGTTCTCCTCAGACTTGACTGCCCTTGACCAGCACAAAAACATCCTG
The DNA here is from genome assembly GCF_020615455.1 of Coregonus clupeaformis. Lineage (NCBI taxonomy): Eukaryota > Metazoa > Chordata > Actinopteri > Salmoniformes > Salmonidae > Coregonus > Coregonus clupeaformis. Next base: position 78,380,305 of record NC_059192.1, read on the forward strand.
TGGCATACTGCATTAGCATCGAACAGCCCCCGCGATATGCAACTTTTCAGGGAAGTCAGGAACCAATATACACAATCAGTTAGGAAAGTAAAGGCTAGCTTTTTCAAACATAAATTTGCATCCTGTAGCACTAACTCCAAAAAGTTTTGGGACACTGTAAAGTCTATGTAAAATAAGAGCACCTCCTCCCAACTGTCCACTGCACTGAGGCTAGGAAACACTGTCACCACCGATAAATCTACAATAATCGAGAATTTCAACAAGCATTTTGCTACGGCTGGCCATGCTTTCCACCTGGCTACCACTACCCCGGCCACCAGCTCTGCACCCTCCGCTGCAACTTGCCCATGCAACCACCGCATTCTTATTGGCAGACTAAATAGCCTTGGTTTCTCTAATGACTGCCTAGCCTGGTTCACCAACTACTTCTCAGATAGAGTTCAATGTGTCAAATCGGAGGGCCTGTTGTCTGGACCTCTAGCCATTTCTATTGGGGTGCCACCGGGTTCAATTCTCGGGCCAACTCTATTCTCTGTGTATATCAATTATGTCGCTCTTGCTGCTGGTGACGCTCGGATCCACCTCTATGCGGACGACACCATTTTGTATACATCTGGCTCTTCATTGGACACTGTGTTAACAAACCTCCAAACGAGCTTCAACGCCATACAACACTCCTTCCGTAGCCTCCAACTGCTCTTAAACAATAGTAAAACTAAATGCATGCTCTTCAACCGAACGCTGCTGGCACCCACCCGACTAGAATCACTACTCTCGGCGGGTCTGACCTAGAGTATGTGGACAACTACAAATACCTAGGTGTCTGGTTAGACTGTAAACTCTTCCTCCAGACTCACATTAAGCATCTCCAATCAAAAGTTAAATCTAGAATCGGCTTCCTATTTCGCAACAAAGCCTCCTTCACTCATGCTGCCAAACATACCCTTGTAAAACTGACTATCCTACCGATCCTTGACTTCGGCGATGTCATTTACAAAATAGCCTCCAACACTCTACTCAGCAAATTGGATGTAGTCTATCACAGTGCCATCCATTTTGTCACCAAAGCCCCATATTCTACCCACTATTGTGACCTGTACGCTCTTGTTGGCTGGCCCTCACTACATATTCGTTGCCAAACCCACTGGCTGCCAATGACTGGAACGAACTGCAAAAATCTCTGAAGCTGGAGACTCTTATCTCCCTCACTAACTTTAAGCGTCAGTTGTCAGAGCAGCTTACCGATCACTGCACCTGTACACAGCCATTCTGAAATTAGCCCACCCAACTACCTCATCCCCATATTGTTATTTATTTTGCTAATTTGCACCCCAGTATCTCTATTTGCACATCATCTTTTGCACATCTATCATTCCAGTGTTAATACGAAATTGTAACCATTTTGCACTATGGCCTATTTATTGCCTTACCTCCATAACTTACTAAATTCGCACACACTGTACAGTGGGGGAAAAAAGTATTTAGTCAGCCACCAATTGTGCAAGTTCTCCCACTTAAAAAGATGAGAGAGGCCTGTAATTTTCATCATAGGTACACGTCAACTATGACAGACAAATTGAGAAAAAAAATCCAGAAAATCACATTGTAGGATTTCAAATTATGGTGGAAAATAAGTATTTGGTCACCTACAAACAAGCAAGATTTCTGGCTCTCACAGACCTGTAACTTCTTCTTTAAGAGGCTCCTCTGTCCTCCACTCGTTACCTGTATTAATGGCACCTGTTTGAACTTGTTATCAGTATAAAAGACACCTGTCCACAACCTCAAACAGTCACACTCCAAACTCCACTATGGCCAAGACCAAAGAGCTGTCAAAGGACACCAGAAACAAAATTGTAGACCTGCACCAGGCTGGGAAGACTGAATCTGCAATAGGTAAGCAGCTTGGTTTGAAGAAATCAACTGTGGGAGCAATTATTAGGAAATGGAAGACATACAAGACCACTGATAATCTCCCTCGATCTGGGGCTCCACGCAAGATCTCACCCCGTGGGGTCAAAATTATCACAAGAACGGTGAGCAAAAATCCCAGAACCACACGGGGGGACCTAGTGAATGACCTGCAGAGAGCTGGGACCAAAGTAACAAAGCCTACCATCAGTAACACACTACGCCGCCAGGGACTCAAATCCTGCAGTGCCAGACGTGTCCCCCTGCTTAAGCCAGTACATGTCCAGGCCCGCCTGAAGTTTGCTAGAATGCATTTGGATGATCTAGAAGAGGATTGGGAGAATGTCATATGGTCAGATGAAACCAAAATATAACTTTTTGGTAAAAACTCAACTCGTCGTGTTTGGAGGACAAAGAATGCTGAGTTGCATCCAAAGAACACCATACCTACTGTGAAGCATGGGGGTGGAAACATCATGCTTTGGGGCTGTTTTTCTGCAAAGGGACCAGGACGACTGATCCGTGTAAAGGAAAGAATGAATGGGGCCATATATCGTGAGATTTTGAGTGAAAACCTCCTTCCATCAGCAAGGGCATTGAAGATGAAACGTGGCTGGGTCTTTCAGCATGACAATGATCCCAAACACACCGCCCGGGCAACGAAGGAGTGGCTTCGTAAGAAGCATTTCAAGGTCCTGGAGTGGCCTAGCCAGTCTCCAGATCTCAACCCCATAGAAAATCTTTGGAGGTGTAATGAATACTCGGACAGAGTGGTAAGATCCAATCGCAGAATAGCGATGCTTTATTAGAGTACAGACAAGGGAATAGCTTAATCGTGGTCGGGCGGGCTGTGGTCAAAACCGGGCCAGGCATAGACAGGCAGAGGTACCAATGTAGCGGGCTTAGTCGTAGTCGAGGGCACAGGCACAGGATCAGAGGACGGTAATCACTGGGGTAGACAAGCAGAGGATTAAGCAATTCGGGGAGTCAAACAACAAGGCACAGGTCGGATACACGGGTAATCAAAAACAACAAACTCTCTCTCTCTCTCGGAACAAAACGCTTAGCAAGTCACAAAGGAACAATACCTCGCGCCGACTGAGCTTCTGAGCACACCTTAAATCCTACACTAATTACTGACAGGTGTGCTCAGAACTCAGGTGAACCAGATCGAGTCTGATGACTCACCCTCTCTGTAGATCGGGTAAGTGTCAGACTCTGTCTAGACCCTGCCAACCCCCGATCCCTTACAGTATCCCCCTCCCCAGGGCCGGCTCCTGACGGCCTTCTACCTCTACCGGGTGGTCTTCCTCTGGGTCGGGGTCCTGGATGATCTGGGTGCTCAGCGTGGAAAGTGGCCTTGAGAGCGGGATCCAGTATGTCCTTAGCCGGAACCCAGGACAGTTCCTCAGGTCCATATCCCTCCCAGTCCACGAGATATTCGATGCCCCCTCGTCTCCGTCTTGACTCCAGTATCTCGTGGACTGTATAGGTGGTGTCCTGTTCATCCTCCAAAGGTGGTGTAGTAGGTTGTTGAGCGATTGGTGGATACATCGGGCTATAATGGACATGTTTCAACAGGGAGACGTGGAACGTAGGGTTTATCCTGTAGTGTCGAGGGAGTAACAGACGGTAGGTGACAGGGTTAATACGTCTCTGAACTTTGAAAGGACCAATGTACCTGGGTTGGAGCTTCTTGCAGCTCCGTCGGAACCGCAGGTCTCGGGTAGACAGCCACACTCGTTGCCCGGGTTGATAAGTGGGAGTAGGTCTCCGGCGTCTGTCGGCGTAGGTCTTTTGCTGTTGTGAGGCTTGACTGAGATGTTGATGGGCCGTCTCCCAGACCTGCGCACCATGACGGAACCACTCGTCCACCGCCGGTACCATCCCTGATGCGGTATCCCACGGGAACAGGGGGGTTGATACCCTAGAACACACTGGAAGGGCGTTAAGCGTAGGGAGGTGTGAATGAGTGAGTTCTGAGCATACTCTACCCAAGGAAGGAATCGACTCCACTCTTGCGGCTGCCGCGAACATTGTTGCCGTAGATATTTCCCAATTTCCTGGTTGAGCCGTTCTGTCTGCCCATTGGCCTGGGGATGATATCCGGAGGTTAGGCTAACCGAGATGCCCAAGCGTTCGCAGAAGGCCTTCCATACCCGGGATACAAACTGGGGTCCCCGGTCGGAAACAATATCCTCCGGGACACCAAACTGCCGGAACACCTGGGTAAACATAGTCTCAGCCATCTGAGTGGCGTTAGGCAAACGGGTCATGGGTACTAACCGGCACATCTTGGAGAAACAATCGATGACCACAAGAATTACAGTATGGCCCTCTGATTCTGGTAGGTCGGTAACAAAGTCCATAGCAATGTGCGACCATGGTTGTTGAGGAGTTGGCAATGGCATCAGCTTACCCTCCGGTAGTGCACGAGGTACCTTGGACTGAGCACATACTGGACAGGATAAGACATAGTCTCTGACGTCATCTGTGAGGGAATCCCACCAGTATTTTCGGCTGATGAGTCGTGTAGTTCGAGTGATTCCGGGATGACCAGATCCCAGTGACGTGTGGCACCATTCCATCAGTTGAGGTCGAAGAGGAGCTGGCACAAACACCTTAGACCCCGGGGTTTCTGGAGGGGCTGGTTCCGCTTGTAAGCTCTCCTGAATCGTGTCATCAATAGCCCACCTCACCGGACCAGCACGGTAACTCATGGGGAGAATAGGTTCTGGCTCCACGGGTCTTTCCGTGCGCTCGAACCGTCGGGAAAGCGCGTCCGCCTTACCATTCTTGGAGCCGGGGATATAAGAGACAGTGAATCGGAAACGGTTGAAGAATAAAGACCACCTTGCCTGTCGGGAGTTCAGTCGTTTGGCACTGTGAAGATACTCCAGGTTGCGGTGGTCCGTGAGCACTTGGAACGGATGCTCTGCTCCCTCCAACCAATGTCTCCACTCCTCCAGTGCTAACTTCACCGCCAGTAATTCCCGATTACCCACGTCATAGTTCTGCTCGGCAGAATTCAGTTTCCTTGAAAAGAAAGCACAGGGTCGTGATTTAGGCGGCTCACCTTGGCGTTGGGATAACACGGCTCCAACTCCAACCTCCGAAGCGTCCACTTCCACGATAAACGGTAAGGTAGGGTCCGTCTGACATAGAATAGGAGCGGTGGTAAAGCGTTGTTTCAACGTCTCAAACGCACGCACTGCCCCCTCCGTCCAGTTCAGACCGCGACCCTTGTAGCTGGTCATCGCCGACAGGGGCGCTGCGGTTGTGCTGAAATTACGCACGAACTGTCTATAGTAATTGGCAAACCCTAAGAACCTCTGGAGCTCCTTCACCGTCTTGGGTTGAGGCCAGTCTTGTACCACTTGCACCTTGGATTCATCCAGTTTAACCCCGTCGGGAGTGAGTATGGCCCCAAGGAAGGAAATCGTAGTGACATGGAATTCACTCTTTTCTGCCTTCACGAACAGAGAATGTTGTAGGAGCCGATCCAGAACCTGTCGTACATGGGACACATGTTCACTCAGAGAGTTAGAATATATTAGGATGTCATCAATGTACACTATAACAAATCGATCAATCATGTCCCTGAAAATGTCATTCATGAACGCCTGGAATACTGAGGGCGCGTTGGTAAGTCCATAGGGCATGACACAATATTCGTAGTGTCCTCGATGTGTGATGAAGGCGGTCTTCCATTCATCCCCCTCTCTAATACGCACCAGATTGTACGCACTCCTGAGGTCCAGTTTACTGTACATGGAGGCCTGTCCCACCTGTTCAAGGGCTGCTGGAATCAAAGGAAGAGGGTAACGATTTTTGATGGTAATATCGTTCAACCCTCGATAGTCTATACAAGGACGCAGTCCGCCATCCTTTTTCTTCACAAAGAAAAAACTGGATGCGGCGGGAGACGTCGAGGGGCGAATGGCCCCTTGCTGTAGCGCCTCATCAATATACTGGCTCATCGCTTCTCGTTCCGGCTGTGACAACGGGTAGATTCTTCCACGAGGAGGTGTAGCTCCGGATAGCAGATCAATCCCGCAGTCCCAGGCCCGATGAGGTGGTAATACGGTAGCCCTCTCCTTGGAGAACACCTGCGCGTAATCCTGGTATTCTGTAGGGACCACAGTAGACACCGCACCCTGCGCATCCTCCACAGTAGACATTTTGCACGGTAAATTGAGGCACTCTGCCCTACATACCTCACTCCAAGCTGTGATATCGCCAGATTTCCAGGAGATGACCGGATCATGGAGGACGAGCCAGGGGTGGCCGAGAACTAGTGGCTCCCGTGGAGCGGAGATGACGAAAAAAAAGATGTTCTCCTGGTGTATGGAGCCCACTTGTAACTTGATTACCTCTGTACGGTGCGTAATGAACCCAGTGCCCATGGGCTCACCGTCTAGCGCGTTGACTCGCAGGGGAGGTTGAATTGGGATAAGTTGAACTCCCAACTCCTCAGCAAGACCCATATCCAGAAAGCTGGCAGCCGCTCCGGAATCAATAAGTCCTTCCAACCTGCACACTTTCTCTCCGACAGATAAGGTAACTGGCACATACATTTGTTTCGATGTAATGTTCAAAACTTGATTCTCACTCACCGGTTTGGCAGTTCCGAGGCGATATCCTGGTGTACGGTTAGGTCGTACCGGACATTGACGAACGAAATGACCCGACTGACCACAATACAGGCATAGTCCGTCTTGCCGACGTTGTTGTCTCACCGAACCTTGTAGAGGTGACCGTCCCAGTTGCATAGGTTCCTCCTCAGATTCTCTCCTCCGCTCTGTCGATTGCATAGGACCAGTGATCGAGGACTCCCGGACTGTGGATGCCTTGTGTTGCACTATAAGATTATCAATAGAAATGGCTAGTTTGATAAACTCATGTAGCGCAGTGATATCTCCTCGACAAGCCAACTCAGTCTGTACATCTTTGCGCAGCCCTCTTCGGAAAACTGTGAGCAAAGCAGTCTCGCTCCATCCGCTACCGGCTGCTATAGTACGGAACTCTAAAGCGTAGTCGGCTACTGTGCGACGGCCCTGCTGAAGTTCGCATAGTTGGTCTCCCACACTACGCCCAGATACTGGGTGGTCGAACACCTCTTGAAACAGTCTCTTGAACTGAACTTCCGCATTCAACTCGGGGACCTCAGCTGCCCAAAGCGCAGTAGCCCAATCCAGTGCTCTACCCGTTAGCAGAGAAATCATGAAATCCACCCTGCTACGGTCATCGGAAAACATAGTACGATTATACGACATATACAGGGACGTCTGGAGTAGAAACCCTGACATTTGCCAGGTTCCCCGTCGTACCTTGTAGGTAGAGAAATCGGAGGTGCATGACGAGGACTGACCGTGCTCGGGGTGGTGCCTTCAGCCGCACCAGCGTTGAGTAGCTGTAGGAGTTCATCCATCCGTTTCTCCTGTATCTCCCATCGCCTCTGTAATTCCGCTGGATCCATGGTATTGGCGAGGTATTCTGTAATGAATACTCGGACAGAGTGGTAAGATCCAATCGCAGAATAGCGATGCTTTATTAGAGTACAGACAAGGGAATAGCTTAATCGTGGTCGGGCGGGCTGTGGTCAAAACCGGGCCAGGCATAGACAGGCAGAGGTACCAATGTAGCGGGCTTAGTCGTAGTCGAGGGCACAGGCACAGGATCAGAGGACGGTAATCACTGGGGTAGACAAGCAGAGGATTATGCAATTCGGGGAGTCAAACAACAAGGCACAGGTCGGATACACGGGTAATCAAAAACAACAAACTCTCTCTCTCTCTCAGAACAAAACGCTTAGCAAGTCACAAAGGAACAATACCTCGCGCCGACTGAGCTTCTGAGCACACCTTAAATCCTACACTAATTACTGACAGGTGTGCTCAGAACTCAGGTGAACCAGATCGAGTCTGATGACTCCCCCTCTCTGTAGATCGGGGAAGTGTCAGACTCTGTCTAGACCCTGCCAACCCCCGATCCCTTACAGGAGGGAGTTGAAAGTCTGTGTTGCCCAGCGACAGCCCCAAAACATCACTGCTCTAGAGGAGATCTGCATGGAGGAATGGGCCAAAATACCAGCAACAGTGTGTGAAAACCTTGTGAAGACTTACAGAAAACGTTTGACCTGTGTCATTGCCAACAAAGGGTATATAACAAAGTATTGAGAAACTTTTGTTATTGACCAAATACTTATTTTCCACCATAATTTGCAAATAAATTCATTAAAAATCCTACAATGTGATTTTCTAGATTTATTTTCCTCATTTTGTCTGTCATAGTTGACGTGTACCTATGATGAAAATTACAGGCCTCTCTCATTTTTTAAGTGGGAGAACTTGCACAATTGGTGGCTGACTAAATACTTTTTTTCCCCACTGTATCTTGTCCATAATGTAGCGGCCTATGGGACTTTCATTGAAGAGGTAAGGGAGGAGGATGGTACATGTGATCTGCATAACATACCAATACCAATTGACATACCTTTGTATGCCTCCTCCCACCTGCTGTCCTTTCAAATTCAAATCCAAATGTTTCAGTGTGGCAGTTAGGTTCTTGCAAGAACCCCCACCAACTAAAGAGGTTCCTTGATGAACCCCACCTCCTATGGGGTTCTTGGAATAACCTTTTGGGGGCAATTTTCATTGCCAAGAACCCTAAGGTTCTTTGAAGAACTTACAGGATCTTAGGAGAACCCTTGTTGAACCCCTAATTTTTTAGAGTGTACCAACAAAACCAATGGAGCAAATCCCATAACATTTTCACATGGAAATAGCTTTTGATTTCTATGATATAGCCTACCATAGCCTATATGTGGTGTTCAATGCAGGCCTACATTGCATGAGACTTTTAGGGTTTGACATTCATTTTGTATTGGTCTGTAACACCATGGGCCAAATAGGTGACTGTAAATTGCATTGTATTGTGTTGTATGATGCAAGAAACCACTTTACAAAATACAATGAACTATTGTTACCATCCTATTACCATACTCTACCTATTGGCTTATTTGCATATTCAAGCCTGTCTCAAAATACAACACTGCCCCTTTAATTAAGAAACGTTTGTTTACCTGACTGGCTTTTCAAAGACAGCTTGAAATGTAGCCTACACGTTTTGTGCTCTTGTAGGAAGCAGTAACTCCCCATTACTGGCCTATACTTATCTATAGCTGGGCTAATAACTCGCTAACTAACAAAGAATAGCAACAAATGTGCACACTGGCGGCTCTGTGCTTTGATCTGAAAAGCGCATTCACTAGCAGGCGATTGAAAGATGGTGGGCTACCCCCGCCAATATAATTTTACTCCATTGCGCTCTGGCTCCAACAAATTCATAGACGCAATCTTGCAAAGTTGGATTTGTTTTGTTGCGTTGAAAAGGGGCTGATAATGTTGATTCGATCACAGCAAAAAACGTTGATCTATATAGTGCAAACTAATGGGGCGAATCTCTTGCTTTCTGCGTAGCATGCATTTCTTCTGCACTGCAGACCTGGAAGAGGTGCGCGGCGCACGTGCACAGCTTAGAGGCAACATTGGTCAGGACTGTTGGACACGTTGGCCTTGCCTGGGGAGTGGGGACCAGACGGCTCAATTTCTAAATCCACCAATGTCTCGGACATTACAGTGTTTGATTTTTGAAATGGCCCTCTCAGGTCCTCTACAAGCCGGAATGTTGAATAAAATTACATTTGAACTTACTCTATGGGTTGTCTGCATGGTTGGTCCTTATATGGGCAGGGATTTGAGACAATATATCCACAGGAAAATATTAATTAAACCAACTATCACATGAGGCAAACGTGTTTAAAATGTGTATAATGTATTTTTTTATTCCGATTTTTCAGGGGGTGCTGCTTTCCTGTGGATATATTGTCTCAAATTCCTGCCTACATAGAGCAATAGTAGGCACTAACTCTGCTCTTTTTGTAGGCCAAAGCCGGTGGGAAAATTAATGGAGTTTTTGGATAAACACAGAAAATAAGGTCTATGGTAAACACATGTTTAGGAGATCTTATACGTTTCGTTCTATGAGAATCTTCATCAGCTAACGTTACTTTTTGTGAATTTTGAAGCATTTATGTAATAAGAAAAAGCACATAAAGCACAAAGGCTTCATAATTCATAAAGGTCATGTTAACTGATTGCTAATATCTCAGAACAAAACATATAAGATCTCATTTACATCATTTAGCAGACGCTCTTATCCAGAGCTACTTACAAATTGGTGCATTCAACCTATGATAGCCAGTGGGACAACCACTTTTTATTTTTATTTTTTATGGGGGGTAGAAGGATTACTTTTATACTATTCCAGGTATTCCTTAAAAGAGGTAGGGTTTCAAGTGTCTCCGGAAGGTGGTCACTGACTCCGCTGTCCTGGCGTCGTGGGGGAGCTTTTTCCACCATTGGGGTGCCAGAGCAGCGAATAGCTTTGACTGGGCTGAGCGGGAACTGTGCTTCCGTAGAGGTAGGGGGGCTAGCAGGCCAGAGGTGGATGAACGTAGTGCCCTCGTTTGGGTGTAGGATCAGAGCCTGAAGGTAAGGAGGTGCCGTTTCCCTCACAGCTCCGTAGGCAAGCACCATGGTCTTGTAGTAGATGCGAGCCTCAACTGGAAGCCAGTGGAGTGTGCGGAGGAGCGGGGTGACATGAGAGAACTTGGGAAGGTTGAACACCAGACGGGCTGCAGCGTTCTGGATAAGTTGTAGGGGTTTAATGGCACAGGCAGGGAGCCCAGCCAACAGCGAGTTGCAGTAATCCAGACGGGAGATGACAAGTGCCTGAATTAGGACCTGTGCCGCATTCTGTGTAAGGTAGGGTCGTACTCTGCGAATGTGGTAGAGCATGAACCTGCAGGATCGGGTCACCGCTTTGATGTTAGCGGAGAATGACAGGGTGTTGTCCAGGGTCACGCCAAGGTTCTTTGCACTCTGGGAGGAGGACACAATGGAGTTGTCAACCGTGATGGCGAGATCATGGAGCGGGCAGTCCTTCCCCGGGAGGAAGAGCAGCTCCGTCTTGCTGAGGTTCAGCTTGAGGTGGTGATCCGACATCCACACTGATATGTCTGCCAGACATGCAGAGATGCGATTCGCCACCTGGTTATCAGAAGGGGGAAAGGAGAAAATTTATTGTGTGTCTCCGCGTAGCAATGAAAGGAGAGACCATGTGAGGATATGACAGAGCCAAGTGACTTGGTGTATAGAGAGAATAGGAGAGGGCCTAGAACTGAGCCCTGAGGGACACCAGTGGTGAGAGCACGTGGTGCGGAGACAGATTCTCACCACGCCACCTGGTAGGAGCGACCTGTCAGGTAGGACGCAATCCAAGAGTGAGCAGCGCCGGAGATGCCCAACTCGGAGAGGGTGGAGAGGTGAATCTGATGGTTCACAGTAGCAAAGGCAGCGGATAGGTCTAGAAGGATAAGAGCAGAGGAGAGAGTTAGCTTTAGCAGTGCGGAGAGCCTCTGTGACACAGAGAAGAGCAGTCTCAATTGCATGTCCAGTCTTGAAACCTGACTAGTTTGGATCAAGAAGATCATTCTGAGAGAGATAGCAGGAGAGTTGGCTAGAGACGGCACACTCAAGAGTTGGAGAGAAAAGAAAGGGTTACTGGTCTGTAGTTGTTGACATCGGAGGGATCGAGTGTAGGTTTTTTGAGGAGGGGTGCAACTCTTGCTCTCTTGAAGACGGAAGGGACATGGCCAGTGGTCAAGGATGAGTTGATGAGCGAGGTGAGGTAAGGGAGAAGGTCTCCGGAAATGGTCTGGAGAAGAGAGGAGGGGATAGTGTCAAGCGGGCAGGTTGTTGGGCGGCCGGCCGTCACAAGTCATAAGATTTCATTTGGAGAGAAAGAAGTCAAAGCATAAGGTAGGGCAGTGTGAGCAGGACCAGCGGTGTCATTTGACTTAATAAATGAGGATCGGATGTCGTCAACCTTCTTCTCAAAATGGTTGACGAAGTCATCCACAGAGAGTGAGTAGGGAGGGGGAGGAGGAGGATTCAGCGGGGAGGAGAAGGTGGCAGAGCTTCCTAGGGTTAGAGGCAGAGGCTTGACATTTAAAGTGGTAGAGAGTGGCTTTAGCAACGGAAACAGAGGAAGAGAATGTAGAGAGGAGGGAGTGAAAAGATGACCGGTCCGCAGGGAGTCTAGTTTTCCTCCATTTCCGCTCGGTTGCCCGGAGCCCTCTTCTGTGATCTCGCAATGAGTCATCAAGCCACGGAGCAGGAGGGGAGGACCGAGCCGGCCGGGAGGATAGGGGACATAGAGAGTCAAAAGATGCAGAAAGGGAGGAGAGGAGGCAGAATCAGGAGATCGGAGGGAGAAGGATTTAGCAGAGGGAAGAGATGATAGGATGGAAGAGGAGAGAGTAGCGGGAGAGAGAGAGTGAAGGTTGCAACGGCACATTACCATCTGAGTAGTGGCAGAGTGAGTAGTGTTGGAGGAGAGCGAGAGAGGAAAGGATACAAAGTAGTGGTCGGAGACTTGGAGGGGAGTTGCAGTGAGATTAGTAGAAGAACAGCATCTAGTAAAGATGAGTGTTACTCTCGGAAGAGGGAACGCAACACCCTGCTACAGCTCAACTCTCCGTGCTGTGAAAGAGGTATGGGACTGTAGGTGTGAGTAAGTATGACAAAAGGCAGAGAATACCGTTAACAGGGAATTTATTCCTTCGCACAGTAAGTTTGGGGAAAAGGGGCTGGACGGAACCAAAGCAAAGAAAGTAAATATCAAAGCCCCATCTCCTACCTTACCTGCCTACCCACTACTTACTTAACTAGCACCACCTGGTGCACTAACCAAAATACAAGGGATGGTCCGCCCAGGTCTTTCCTAGTGTGCATAGACAGTCAACTTCTACGGGTAATGTATGCCCGCGGGCCTCTTGCCTAAGCACTCCCTAGGTGCCTTCCCCCCTTGGGAACAAATGAAACAAAATTGCACAAACTGGTTCACAACAAAACCTGAGAAAAAAAAACTCACTCAGGACATTCAAGAAACTCTGAGCAACAAACTAACACAAAACATTACAATTGGTTCTCACAGCAACAACTACACTGTACATACCAAATGTTTTAGCAACAACCAACATGCTATAACTCTCAGCCATTCTGGTTCCCCCCCCTCTGAGCAACTGGGGCTTATATAGCTTCAGAAGGAGTTGGTAATTGGAGACAGCTGCGTCCTGACGAGGGCGCGGGGTCAGCTCTCCAATCATCAATGTTCATCCAATCAATCAGCTGCTTGTTGGGGAATTTCAGGAACCCATTTCCTGAAATACATACATGAAAATACACAAACCACAACACAGAAACTGGGGAACGTAACACGCCCACCACAAAAAATGCAAACATACAGTTTGCAATAACAAAAACCAACGCATCCCCAGTTATTAAACCCGTGATAGGGTGTCGGCAACCACATTTTCCGAGCCCTTCACATAGGCTATCTGTACATTATATCCTTGTACAATCAGAGCCCACCGCATAAGGCGGCGGTTCTGATTGTACATTTGCTTCAAGAACACCAACGGATTATGGTCCGTGAAGACCATTACAGGCAAGGCACTGGAGCCCACATATACCTCAAAGAACTGTAAGGCTAGCAATAAAGCCAGCGTCTCCTGTTCAATTGTGGAGTACCTTGACTGACACGAGTTGAACTTACGGGAGAAGAAACTGACGGGTCGATCCACTCCATCTTCATCTTCCTGCAAGAGAACCGCACCCACCCCCACTATACTAGCGTCTACCTCCAACTTAAAAGGTTTGTCAAAGTTGGGGGTGGCAAGCACTGGGGCACTACAAAGTAGCGCTTTAGCGGACTCAAAAGCATAGTTACAGTCCTGGGACCACATAAATGGTACCTTAGGGCTAAGCAGAGATGTAAGGGGAGCTACTACCGTCGAGAAATTCTTACAGAATGTACGATAGTACCCTACCATCCCCAGGAATCTGCGCAACTGGCGGCGAGTCGTGGGAGCAGGATAAGCAACAATTGCTTCCACTTTGCCAGTTACTGGGCGCACTTGACCTCCTCCCACTTGTTTCCCTAAGTAAGTCACAGTAGCCTTCCCAAACTCACACTTGGCCAAATTGAGGGTTAAAGAAGCATTCTCCTTAGTTTTAGCTTCCTCAATGGACATTACCGAAGTAAAACACTTGCGAAGACTGGTCTCTCTCTTTTGACATTCAATCACCTTCTCAGGGGTGACAGACAAAAGAATGTCATGTAATTGGGGCGCGATTTCACTTTCCCCTGCCTTAGTTTTTACGGGAGTAAAAACTGTCGGCATTGCAGAAGGAATACTCGGTGCATTGTCTTCTACCTCAACCTTCTCAAAAATGGAACTAGCCAAATCCACCACATCTCCTAGCTTGCGAGATTGTGCCCTCGTTAACACACAAGCTGGAAAAACATGTGGAAATGCTTGAACCAGCCTATCATCTGCAATTCTGATTTCTGGGTTGTCTACTACCTCTAACACAGGAGTGACGTTACCACCAGCAATATCATTCCCTAGTAAAAATCTAACTCCTTTTACTGGCAGTGTAGACACTACACCAACACGGAAACATCCTGATACCAAGTCTGACACTAAGTGGACCCAGTGTAATGGTACAGGTACTGTTGTTGTCTCGATCCCTTTTAATATGACATGCGAGCCACAATACGTTTCAGGAGACCAGGGTTAAGCATCAGTAACCATTACTGACTGCGCCGCCCCGGTGTCTCGTAAGATTTGAATGGGCTTTTGATCAGCTTGTTCTCCAGTTAAGGAAACACATCCAGCAAATATAAACGGAGCATGGACAGGATCCGGTTTCTCAAATGCTGAATCAATAACTCGGTCCAACGGACGAGCCAAAGACTTGACTAAACTCATACTTTTCATTTTTGGGGACGGTGACAGGGACTGTTTCGGTTTATTTTTCAAAACCGGGCAGTCCGCAATCACATGACCCTTTTGGTGACAGTAAAAACATTCACGGTTTTCATGAAAAGGCTTAGGGTTGTCAGAGGAAAAGCGACCTGAACGAGGCACTGATGATGTAATCGTTCGGTCTTCAAAACGAGGCGCACCAAAGACAGTCTTGTGTGTCAAAGCGTACTCATCTGCTAACACTGCTGCCTGGGCCAATGGCACCACTTTTTGTTCATTTAAATGAACTACAATTCTATCAGGGAGGTTGCTTTTAAAATCCTCTAACAGCATCAACTCCCGAATATCAGCAAAGGTGTTAGCTTTGCTGGCTGAACACCAGCGATTAAACAGAGACTCTTTGTCCCTTGCAAACTCAACAGAAGTACGGTGAGATGTTTTTTTGTGGTTCCTGAAGCGCTGTCTATAAGCTTCAGGCACCAACTCATAAGCCCGCAACACGGTAGTTTTAACTGTATCATACTGTAAACTGTCTTCCAGGGAGAGAGCAGCTACTACTTCCTGGGCTTTCCCAGACAATTTACATTGTAACAGGAGCGGCCAAACCTCGGGTGGCCAATGTAGCGCAGCAAAGAAAATAGGAATCAACTTCCGACTCTCGGGAATGGAGGGACTAACGCTATATTTTTACTAACATCAAAGTGGGCTTGATGATAAGCAGTTTGTGGAGTCGCACTGAAGCCAGCATCTAGCTCCAGTTGTCAGATTCTCACCTCCTTTTCAATTTCAATTTTCCTAATTTCAAGTTCAAACCGCATCTGTCTCTTTATCTTTTTGCTCCATTTCTAACCGGGCCAGCCTCACCTTTAGCCTAGCGGTCTTGCTTGAACGACCTGAAGCAGAAGATAAAGGATCGAATCGGGGCAATGTAAAGGGGGTACGAGCAACCCCTTCCTCCGTCCTGTCCTCCGACTTGGCATCGGAAGGTCTACCCGTCTCCTCTCCTGAAGCCTCCCGCTCCTTATCTTGAAATGAGAGAATTCGCTCTCTCACTAAACTCTCCCCGACTAATGTAACAGGTCAAAGAATTACAGATTTTTGCAACCGTTCATTTTCTATTTTTTATTTTATGAGTTTATTTCACCAAAATATTGTATTGTTCAGCATTTCGTGTAGTTTACAGATATTGGGAGAGTTAGTTGTGTAAGTGCGCCCTCTAGAGTGTTGGTTTGGTTATATGCGGAGGGGTCTCATGCTTTTCTCAGTCTGCATTCTACTCGACTGAGAGAGGTATGTGTTCACTTCGGCGTGACATAAACTTGATATACCTGTTAAAACTAAAACGTTTCAGTGCACATAGTAACTTGTATGTATATTATATGATGAGTGTACGTACATTTAATCAAGCTGTGTCGTGAATTTAGCTATTTTTGAGAGATTGAGAAATTGCTAACTTAGCTAACCTCGTGTTCTGTTTAGCTGTAAGTTAGCAATCATCATTCTATCCTCTTGTGTTGAAGCCCACGTTGTTCTTTTTATGTTAGGCGGATTCTGGTCGAGGGTAGAGTTTTGAACATTTTCTCTCCTTGATGTTGAACAGGTATGTATTCCCTATATCAGGTTAAAAATATGTGTTCATTTAAAATGTTTTCATGTATTGATTAGTGTTTAATGGCACTGAAAAGCTCAAATGTGAAGGATTACATGTTGCTTCGTGCATATTACTGTATGTATGACCTATTTGAAAGATGGTTTATGTCATGTTGCACAGTATTAATGTAAAGGCTAAAAGCTCAGAGTTTTTGGCAGAGATAACATGCAATATGACACATACATAAGATATACACCAGATGCGATGTTTATTTTCCAATTATGTTGTATTTTATTCCTTGGATTTTTGAATGTGATTATATTCAGTCTGCATTCTACTCGACTGAGAGAGGCGGATTCTGGTTGAGGGTAGAGTTTTGAACATTTTATCTCCTTGATGTTGAACAGATTGAGAGAGTTGTACACAATAAAGTGCCTTCAAGTACGCCAGTGTCTTGCCTTCAGTGCACCGGAACACAACACAGTAGTCGGCAACGAGCAGACCGCGCCGGCTACACTAGCACCAAAAGCTCCGCCTTCAGGGCATTCTCAGGGATAACAATTCCATAATGGTGAGCAATAGCGAAAATATCTATTTTCCGAAACCTCACCAAACTATCAACAGAGGGCGCTTCAATGAACTTGGAGATGGCTGAGGCAGCCATCTTGTATACAGCAGCCTCCTGAATGCACACAAACTAAACAAGTCACCCAAACTCACAACCCACCATCACACCTCAATCACAACTCAGAGCTCAGTGCAGCAGGGTCCGGTGGTTTAATGAAATCCCGGACGAGCCCCCATTATGTTACGCACTCCTCTCGGAAGAGGGAACACAACACCCTGCTACAGCTCAACTCTCCGTGCTGTGAAAGAGGTATGGGACTGTAGGTGTGAGTAAGGATGACAAAAGGCAGAGAATACCGTTAACAGGGAATTTATTCCTTCGCACGGTAAGTTTGGGGAAAAGGGGCTGGACGGAACCAAAGCAAAGAAAGTAAATATCAAAGCCCCATCTCCTACCTTACCTGCCTACCCACTACTTACTTAACTAGCACCACCTGGTGCACTAACCAAAATACAAGGGATGGTCCGCCCAGGTCTTTCCTAGTGTGCATAGACAGTCAACTTCTACGGGTAATGTATGCCCGCGGGCCTCTTGCCTAAGCACTCCCTAGGTGCCTTCCCCTTCCCCCCTTGGGAACAAATGAAACAACATTTGCACAAACTGGTTCACAACAAAACCTGAGAAAAAAAACTCAGGACATTAAAGAAACTCTGAGCAACAAACTAACACAAAACATTACAATTGGTTCTCACAGCAACAACTACACAGTACATACCAAATGTTTTAGCAACAACCAACATGCTATAACTCTCAGCCATTCTGTTTCCCCCCCCCCCTTCTGAGCAACTGGGGCTTATATAGCTTCAGAAGGAGTTGGTAATTGGAGACAGCTGCGTCCTGACGAGGGCGCGGGGTCAGCTCTCCAATCATCAATGTTCATCCAATCAATCAGCTGCTGGTTGGGGAATTTCAGGAACCCATTTCCTGAAATACATACATGAAAATACACAAACCACAACACAGAAACTGGGGAACGTAACAATTAGGTCAAGCATATTGCCTGCCTTGTGAGTAGGGGGGGACGGTGAGAGGGTGAGGTCAAAATAGGAAAGGAGTGGAAAGAAGGAGGCAGAGAGAAATTAGTCAAAGGCAGACGTAGGGAGGTTAAAGTCACCCAGAACTGTGAGGGGTGAGCCATCCTCAGGAAAGGAACTTATCAAGGCGTCAAGCTCATTGATGAACTCTCCAAGGGAACCTGGAGGGCGATGTGGATGTTAAGCTTGAATGGGCTAGTGACTGTGACAGCATGGAATTCAAATGAGGAGATAGACAGATGGGTCAGGGGAAAAAGAGAGAATGTCCACTTGGGAGAGATGAGGATTCCTGTGCCACCGCCGCGCTGACCAGATGCTCTCGGGGTATGCGAGAACACATGATCAGACGAGGAAAGAGCAGTAGGAGTAGCAGTGTTTTCTGTGGTAATCCATGTTTCCTTCAGCGCCAAGAAGTCGAGGGACTGGAGGGTAGCATAGGCTGAGATTAACTCTGCCTTGTTGGCAGCAGAACGGCAGTTCCAGAGGCTGCCAGAGACCTGGAACTCCACATGGGTCGTGCGTGCAGAGACCACCAGATTAGAGTGGATGCAGCCACGCGGTGTGAAGCGTTTGTATGGCCTGTGCAGAGAGGAGAGAACAGGGATAGACAGACACATAGTTGACAGGCTAAAGAAAAGGCTAAAATAATGCAAAGGAGATCGGAATGAAATTAACTAAACATCTGGGAAAGCGAGAGAGCGGGGCCTCCTTCACTTACGTTTCACTGAAACACTCAAATATAACTCTCCCAACTTCCATGTAAAATACAGTGGTTCAATGTTTTCTAGGAACAGACTCCAACTTAGTTTATTCAGCTAGCTAACTTGGTACAGTATTCTTCTGTGAAAACCGCCCAGGGCACCGAATCCTATGAAGCCATAGCCAACTAGCATGCCAGCCTCCAATAACATGGTTTAGTACCAATACTCTGTTACAACAAACCACCAACAGTGTGTTAACACGCCAAACAGATCATTCGTGTCCGTGTCTAACATTGTGTAAAGTTTTGGGTTAGTTTTGACAGTTTGAGTGAGTACGTTGTCAACTTATTCAGCCAGTTAGTTAGCTAGCTAGAATAGTTAGCATACTAGCTAGCCATTGCTCTCTGCCAACGAACCAACCCCTCCTCCCACGGCACGAAACACACAGAGAGATCCAAGCTAACATTAACTAGTCACCCATGTCCCTTGAACGACTCTGGTTACCAGTATGTAAAAACAAAAAGGTAGGTTATAACTTACCCTTAGTAGCTACTGTTAGCCAGTTAAGTGCAAAGCTAGCCACTGAATCGATTCAGCCAGTTCGCGTCTGTCCCAACGGAGAGAAAGCGTCTCCAAACATTACAGCTAGGTTGTTCCAGCTATTGTTTAGTTAGCTATCCAGGTAGCAATAAGCTAGCTACATTTCGAGTACAGTAGCTACTAACTACCTAACGTTAACGCTTCAGATAATGAGGTTAGAAAAACAGCTGAATGGTAGGTAGCTAGCTGGCATAATTACAGGTACTCTTAAGCGTGAAATAACATTGGAAACAACTATCCACAGTTGCTAATAGTTACCAGTAGCTACCCGCTAGCTAGCTAGCTTTATTGGTCCAGGTAGTGGGTTAGCTAGCCTCGTGCTTCACCGGGCTCAGCCGAATACAATACTTACCTACAATAATTACCTACAATAACTACCTAACTACAATGCCTACCTACAATCTAAATACATGGTTTAAGCTTTACTCGACACCATATAAGAAGCTAAGCTTACCTCACGCTTAGAGAAACACAACCTCACCCCATCGCGTCCTGTATTTTACTATATCTCCTAAGCCTGTGACCTTACTTTAGGAGTTTATCCCAAAACCCTATTCTTTCCCTATTAATTTTCCAAATAGGAATGGCTGAACGAACCAGAGATAACTCATTTCCAGGTTTTAGGACTACAAGCTGGCGAGCTCTATTAGGACCATCCACGCAGACAACCAGTTACGAATACAGAATCTTCGCCACCGCCCCGCAACGTATTTCTCAAATCTAAGTATGCAAACAATACCTCACAAGGCACAAACAGAATGAACTGAACTAAATAAGGAGCTGATGAGAGCAGGTGAGTAACTAACACAGGTGAAATCAATGAACAAAAATGAAAGACAGGGCTACGTTCAAGAACACAAAGAAACAGGGCTACGTTCAAGAACACAAGGTGAACTAAGAAAATAAATACAGAATCTTACTGCCATAGGATAAATAAAGGGGGCATATAAGCAGACAATGAAAGCTCTTACAAAATTTGATTATTACATTTCTCTAAAACAGGTTAAAGGCTACATGTGCACCACCAAGTCAGAACAGTAGGCAAAATTAAGAGGGGTAAATAGACCAAATTATTAGGATGAAGCACATGGGCTACTAACAGCTTACTACACAACATACACTTAGTATTACTTTCTTAGCTACAGTATATATATATCTCCCTGGCATATTACATCATTTATGTAGCAGCCTACAATACATTTTTGGACTCACCTTGTTGTACTGTGCTCACTTGACCATGAAGGTGACGCGGCGGTCCTTCGTGGGCAAATTTTGTCATCAAAGTCTGGCATTTTCTGGATTTATGGTGCTTTCAAGACAACTGGGAACTCGGAAAAAAACAAGGTCGAATCATGATGCCGTCATTGATCTTCAGGTCGTAGCTCTAGAAAGAGGCCAGAGCACCCAACTTACAATTCCGAGTTGGATGACCGTTCAAAACGTATTTCCCAGTCTGAGCTCGTTTTTTCCCGACTTCCAAGTTGTCATGAACTCACTGAGGTCAAGTTTTCGCAGTTCCGAGTTAACAGCTGTTTTGAGCGCGGCACAAATCATGCTTGATTGACAGCATGGCCAATGTTGAATGTTGATCATTTTAAACTAGGAAAAGAGACCCTTAATCCCAGATTTGGAACCACACAGCCACTCCACAGAATAGCAGGCTAGTGATTACTTTGCAATGCTTGCAGTTAGCCGCTGTCACTGATTCCTTCCAAACCATTCATTGTTGAATTTGCGACTTCCAACTTGATGTGTAATGTTTATGTCCAATGGCCGATGAGCAACGATACATTTTTATCAATAATTTCTCTTCATTATTTCTCTTCATATGACAAGGATTAAAAATAATTTGCCAGTAGATTGTTGACTAGATTCATGATGATGACTGCTAGCTAAGATTTTGAAAGTATGATGTTGACATGATCAGTCCAATCTAAGCTACTGTAGATATAACGTAATTTGACGTGCAAAACTGGTATGACGCCCCCCCCCCGAAAAAAAAAGGTGTCTGCCCCACCTGCCCTGAAGGACGGGTCGCCAGTGGTTGTAACGGATATTGCTGTAGTACAAGCAAGAAGCAGTCTACAAATTGCATTGGAGCAAAAACAATGAGCATGTTTTCTATCTATGTCTTGCTTGTTTGATATACAGTAGCTTGCCTAAATAACTGCATGTAACTCCCGTCCTGAAAAAAATTACATGAAATTGCTAGACAACCTGTTTGTGTCGTGCTTATGTTTGCAATAGCCTACTGTTTCAACAGACAAATAACTACGTTTGTTCAAATTGTTTTGTGTACAAGTGGCAGCGCTGAGCAGAATAATAGGATTTAGTAAAATATTAGGAACAACAAACAAACAAAACATTAGGAACAACAAACGAACAAAGCATATAGGCCTAATTACTTTTCCCAAGAGATAAAATGCAGGCTGGAATGTCAACGCATTGGAGGCGCGAGAAAAGTCATAGTTGCCCTTGACTTAGTTCACGCGACCGGAGTTCGTGTGAACTGGCCGTTGGATTTCCAGTCATTTTCTGCACATCTAGCCCAGCCGGCCACCTGGCGGGTTAAATTAAACCCACTCCATCTCGCGTCTGTGGGAGGAGTCGAACTAAACAGCTGGCTGGCTCGCTTTGATGCTTTTTGACCCCTCCGCACCGCGATACACCGACTGTGCCCTTCGAAAAAAACACAAATTGTCTAATTCAAAGAAGAAAACGGACTAGGAGGATTTAAAACTGCCCAAAGATTTGTGAGAAACACCGGAGAGATTTGCCTCGTTAAAAGTTGACCATCATTGGAGTGTCTTTTAACAGAGGTGTTGCAGCTAACGTTAGCTGTAGGCGCTCAGACTAGCGAGAAGAAACAAAAGGTGGGAGCGAAAAACTTGATTCTAATCCAAAAGGGAAAAGTTGATATACTGACAATGTATATTATCTTTATTTCCTGTAACAATTAGCTAGAGTTGAGATCTAGGGAATTCAGCATCAAACCGCTAACTGAAGTTATGCCAATGTTGCACATAAAATTCTGCCATTGTGCTGCGAAAGTGTCCAAAAGTTGATATCATCTGGTGTGTTTAAACTGTAAAGCAGGCGACTAAAATAGCTAACTTATCTGACGTGATCATGATAGCCAATAGTGACAACACGATGATGTTGAGTATTTATTAATTTTTCCTCTTTCTAGACGGAACACGTCGCCGCTCTACTCTCTCCCTTTCCTCGCCCCCAACTTGGGTCCCAAGTACCGAACACATCCGCTGAGATGCAGCTGCCAGTCACCTGGAGTTAAATGGTAGTTCATGAGAGGAGAGTGCAAGTTTGGCCAAGGACGAGGAGAAAGAAGAAGAAGACGGTTTCCCGGAGCGGAAGGACAGAACGGGGAGAGGACATGTCTTTTTGGGCGATACTACCTGTCAGTCTACCTGCCTTGACCATCACTGGCATTTGGGTTGTGTGAGTGTCTATTCTTTGTTTTTGTTTTAGTCTAGGCTTGAACAAAAACATTTTGTTTGGTCCTATTAACCAAAAGGCCGGCAGATGGCGATATTGAGCAGTTTTATTTTACTATCCAAAGGGAATGTATGCAGCCGGCTATACACTCCTATACCCTGTGGACTGGTATGTACATAAAATATTATATTTTTAGGCTACAAATGCGTCGATTTCCTCCTTAACTTGATTTAATTTGGGAATTTTAAAAATGGGAAAATATGCATACTTTCTTTATGGAACCATTTTCCACCACCATGCAAGAGTGGCTAAATGCTAGTTCCGGATGTTGCGTATTGCGTTCAGACAATCAGGTTGCAGCAGTCTGTTGTTTACCCTTGGTCTTAACTCTGTAAACATTGTCAGGAAGTAGCATTAGCCATGGTGGTGTAAAATGGTGTTTCATAAAGAAAGTACACATATTTTCCCAGTTTTTTTCCACCCTTCTCGCCATTAAATCGAGTTAAGGAGAAAATCAATGCCTTTGCAGCCTGAATGAAGAATGTTTTATGTAGGAACCGGTCCACAGGGATACAAGTGTATCACAGGAGGCTGCTGAGAGGACGATGGCTCATAATAATGTCTGGAATGGAGTCAGTGGAATGGTATCAAACATATGAAACACATGGAAACCATGTGTTTGAGTTAGATTACCATTCCATTTATTCCGTTCCAGCCATTACTATGAGCTTGTCCTCCCCAATTAAGGTGCCACCAACCTCCTGTGGAGTGTATAGCCGGCTGTGTACATTTCCGTTGGATGGTAAGATTAAACGACTCAATATCGCCATCTGCCGGTCTTTGGGCTAATTAGGCACACACTGGTGTGCATGTGAAACGGACATCTTAACTCTGTTACTCATGCAACAAGGATTTCCCCATCTTATGGAAAAGGCACAACATGTCTCTCAAACAGCATCTCAAATAATCAGTCCGTCGTCAACTCAGATCTATATTGTATTGCTATAGGCCTTCCTACCCAGTCCTTTATCAGATCTAGGCCTATGTGAAGTCACTTAAGGTTGGTGGCTTGGGGTTGACTCCTTAGATTACCATCTAGTGGCGACATTCATCCTGCTCCACTACCGCTTTGAGGGAACGAGAGAGGATGAAGAAAGATCAAGGAGGAGGTAGAGACAATAGAAAGAGAAGAGAGAATGAGGTGGGATGGAAAGACAGAAGTAGAGAAAAATAGTGAGGGAGGACGGACAGAGACTGAGAGAAGGAAAGATGGAGAGGGAGGAGGGGGTATTGGCTGCTATATTGCTGCCAGATTCCTCTAACCTATTTCTAGGCTTGGATGGTTTTTCAATACCGTTGAAACGATTTATTTGAAATTGTTCAATACATTTGTAGCTACTTTTTAAGTAAATACCTGCAGTCAACTTGTGCAATACCTTAGGAGATAAAACAGATTGCGTTCTTCATTTCACCTGTCACATTATTTAACATTATGAAGCTTACCATATATCCCTAGAATAGTTGAGCCAGTCACGTGTTTGTTTGTAAATGGCACAACGGGAGGAAGGGGGAGTAGGTGAGTCCAGCTGTGTATTGCGAGGGGTCATGTTTTATATTGAAAGTCAAGTATTTTTTTTATTTCAATAGAGTGATCAGGGACGTGCAACTATAGTTTTCCTTCACAGAAAATAAATTGGTGCAACACATTCGGCAGAAAATATCTTCATTTTCATTAGATGACAACAGAAGTGCAACGCTATTTGGTAAATGAGCTAACAATGAAGAAGCAATGTATTTTTTGCATGGCCATCATATTTCTAATGTTCATCGTAGAAAGAATATAGCCAGCTACATTTCCTAATGTTTTGCTTAAAGTTAATCTTGCATTCTACCAAGAAAAGTAGGCTGGCTACGAAGAGAAAAGAAAAGTACCGGAGAAAAGTGGCTACACATCAGTCAGAATGCTGTCTGCTGATAGAATGCCCATTCGTGAGTGGAGAATTCCAACTGAAGCACAAAATTAGTCTGATGCCGAGCAGAAATTATAATAAGAAGCATTTTAGATCTGCGTTTGCAAAATGCAGCAAGATATTGCTTATCTGTTGCCAACCTTTTTTTAAATAAATTTGCAAACATGTCTAAAAACATGTTTTTGCTTTGTCATTATGGGGTATTATGTGTAGATTGATGACAAAACAACAACAATTTAATACATTTTAGAATAAGGCTGTAACGTAACAAAATGTGGAAAAAGTCAAGGGGTCTGAATACTTTCTGAATGCAAAAGTATTCATCCCCCTTGGCATTTTTCCTATTTTGTTGCATTACAACCTGTAATTTAAATGGATTTTTATTTGGATTTCATGTAATGGACATACACAAAATAGTCAAAATTGGTGAATTGAAATGAAAAAAATAACTTAAATAACAGAAAAGTGGTGCGTGCATATGTATTCACCCCCTTTGCTATGAAGCCCCTAAATAAGATCTGGTGCAACCAATTACCTTCAGAAGTCACATAATTAGTTAAATAAAGTCCACATGTGTGCAATCTAAGTGTCACATGATCTCAGTATATATACACCTGTTCTGAAAGGCCCCAGAGTCTGCAACACCACTAAGCAAGGGGCACCACCAAGCAAGTGGTACCATGAAGACCAAGGAGCTCTCCAAACAGGTCAGGGACAAAGTTGTGGAGAAGTACAGATCAGGGTTGGGTTATAAAAAAATATCAGAAACTTTGAACATCCCACGGAGCACCATTAAATCCATTATTAAAAAATGGAAAGAATATGGCACCACAACAAACCTGCCAAGAGAGGGCCTTCCACCAAAACTCATGGACCAGGCAAGGTGGGCATTAATCAGAGAGGCAACAAAGAGACCAAAGATAACCGTGAAGGAGCTGCAAAGTTCCACAGTGGAGATTGGAGTATATGTCCATAGGACCACTTTAAGCCGTACACTCCACAGAGCTGGGCTTTACGGAAGCGTGGCCAGAAAAAAGCCATTGCTTAAAGAAAAAAATAAGCTAACACGTTTGGTGTTCGCTAAAATGCATGTGGGAGACTCCCCAAACATATGGAAGAAGGTACTCTGGTCAGATGATACTAAAATTGAGCTTTTTTGGCCATGAAGGAAAACGCTATGTCTGGCGCAAACCCAACACAGAATGGGCAAATTCAAATAGTTATGCACGCTCAAGTTTTCTGTTTTTTTGTCTTATTTCTTGTTTGTTTCACAAGAAAACATATTTTGCATCTTCATAGTGGTAGGCATGTTGTGTAAATGAAATGATACAAACCCCCCAAAAATCCATTTTAATTCCAGGTTGTAAGGCAACAAAATAGGAAAAATGCCAAGGGGGGTGAATACTTTCGCAAGCCACTGTCTAACCTCATGAGCTGGTTTGTCTGTCTTTGCAATTAATTTATTTGTTTGCGCTTGTTAGCATATTTGGCTAGTAATGGTCTTTTTTTGCATTCTTTGGCGCCCCCTAGTATACTAAGCCGGTAATACCATAAATCCTGGGATGGGAGAAGGATGGCATGACGATATGAACATCTGGATACCGCCCAACCCTACCTATTTCCTTCTTGTCCAGTGGGCCACACAGCGGAATGTGAAAAGGCACGCTTTGTAAAAGCTCTCCCACTGCCGTGGCTGGGTGGAAGTAGGGTAAATACTGGGCTGCTGGGGTAGTCAGAGTCAGAGTGCTTATTCAGGGCTTACACACACACACACACACACACACACACACACACGGTAAGCCCTTCTCAGCCCTGCGCCATGAAAGAGCCACTCAGAGCTAGACGATGACTTGACTTTATGGTCCACCCATAGCTAGCCAGCTTCTTACATAAATTCTTCCATTGACCTTTCAGTTTGCTAATGTTATTATTTATTTATTTATTGAAAAGCTGTGTGTCAATTCAGTACAGTGGCCTTTTTTCCATGCTCTTCAAAATGCCGAAAACAACTTGCAAATATTATATTGACCTTTTTAGATGTAGCCTGAGGAAAGTTAATGTGTACTGATAGTCAGACATTCAACTCTGTTTTGTTTCAGTGAATGAAATTTGACATGCTGATTTGATTACAGAACAACAAATGATAGCAGCACTCTCTGATATTTCATCTCCATTTAATTTATCATGAGACATTTCTGCAGTAAGACTTGGATAATTATTTTGATTCAACAGTCTCTCTACATTTCTGTTCAGTTTATAGTTGTCCATGAAAATGTTAGAAATAATCTTGAGCTCAAAAGTAGGCTAATACACAGAGATGGATTGCTGTCCTATAGTACTGGATATTATTGTTAAAAAACTGCTACCAAAATCCACACATGACTTGGACTACAGTACTAGCTTATTCATGTGTCCAAAACCTAAGCTGCAGTCTCGGCTGACATTGTGTTATTTTGTAGAGTTCCAGAATGTACAGATTCTAGAAGTTTCCATGGTAATGTTCTGTAAACATTCTAGCTGAGGAATCTTAAATAGGAAAACATGGCATTCACTTCTGCTGCCTCCCAGTCATGCAATTATAGCCAAACTACCACACACACACACACACACACACACCACCGCAACTCAGCCCACATATGTAAACACATCTATTATTATTGTGCCACCATGTACAGCCCATATAGCTAGTATCAAGGCAAAGAAAGAGCACTTTATTTAGAGAAATTGCCTTTATCCAAACCACACTTAGTGTTATTTTAACTTCAAGAACTCCATGAGTTCACAAAAACAGGTTTGAGGAAAGGGAAAGACTGGTTGAAAACAGTTAGCCAGCCGAGCTCAGTGAGGCATGACTGTTCAGGTTGAGTGAATGTGATGATTGTGTTTCTGCAGGAGAACTCTCTTGCTCTTTTTTTTTTCGATCTCTGTCCTCTCCATGTTTTATAATCCCTGAGAGGCCCATGCAGGGTGAGGACACTTTCAGTAATCTATTACTACCTGTGTGATTGTGTGTGTGAGAGGGAGAGAGAAAGTTGTGGAAGAGCACTGTGGTATCCTGAGGGCAGGAGTTTTGTAACTGCAGTCTGGCTCCTACCTGACAAACCATGTTCCCCCTGTCTTTCTGCCAGCTAGACTCACATATAGGTGTGTGTGCCTCCTTTGTCTTGTTTGCAATTCACACCTACCTGTCCTACTTTCACTTGGTGTGTATGTGTGTGTGTGTGGCGTACACAAGCTGACTCTTGTATTGTGGAGCAGTGACTTACTGGGTGTTTGGATGCTCGTAGACTAGCTAGTGTCTATCTCTCTTTCTCTCTCTCTCCCTCTCCCTCCATCTGTCTCTCTCCCTTTCCTTTTATCTCTCTCCCCCCATCTCTTCCCCCTCTCTCTCTCTCTCTCTCTCTCTCTCTCTCTCTCTCTCTCTCTCTCTCTCTCTCTCTCGCTCTCTCTCTCTCTCTCTCTCGTGCTCTCCCTCTCCCATCTCTTCCTCTCTCTCTCTCTCCCAACCTTCTCTCTCTATCCCTCCCTCTCCTTCTCACTCTCTCTCTCCCTCCCTCCCAACGTTCTCGCCTCTTTCTCCCTCCCTCCCAACCTTCTCGCCTCTTTTTACCCTCCCTCTCCTTCTATCTCTCTCTTTATCTCTCCCCCTCTCTCTCCCTCACTCTCTCTCTGGACTAGTGATGGTAGTGATGATGATTATTCACGGTTGCTGTGGCTTCAGAGGCAGATGGTGGAGTGTTTGTTTACCAAATGTAATTTCCTTTTTGGGCTCAGGTGATCTGTGTGTGTGTGAGAGAGACTGTGTGTGTCATGATGCTCCTAGTAGGGCTGGGTGATATGGCAAAAAATATAAGATCACAATATTTTTCTCATTTTTGACAGTATGTCGGTATGTTTCTGAATAATAAAGTTCTAAATATGTTTTATGAGTAGTGCATGACCATAGGATGGCAACAAATTAATAAAGTGTTGTTAATGGGCTTTCTCTATTCTGATTGTTTTATACTAAACCAAACTAGGATGAAACGGACAGTGAACAGGGCTCCAGGCTGCAACCATTTAGTCACATTTTGCGACCCTTTGACTTGGCTGTGCAGTTACATTTTGAATTGGTTACATCGGTGCGAGCTGCACATTCTGCATCAGGGATGGGCAACTTTGATGGGGGTGGGGGCCACTAAAAATCTGAAATCATGAGGGGCCACAGTGGCGGAGAGAAAATGTGCAGCTAATTTCCTGCAATTCTACACATTTTGCCATAGGATGGAGAGACATTTTTGCAGTTTGTAATATGACATCTGAGTGAGAGTTACTAACAAATCAATGGGGGGCGGGTTGGGCGGTATCCAGATTTTCATACCGTCCTTCTCTCATACCGGGATATACAATATTACCGGCTTAGTACATAAGCCCATTGGGCGTCTGTTACCAGAAAGCTAACACAATTTGATGCCCCGTCACCTTATTAATTCAGTCATTAACTAGCAAGTTCAATTTAGGGGTCGCGTTAATGCAGAATTCTGCGTTTTTCACGCAGGAAAAAAATATAAAACGCATAACAAATATCTTGCTGTGTTTTGTAAAATGCTTCTTATTGTAATTTCTGCTCGGCATCAGACTTATTTTGTGCTTCCTTGATTACTCCAATTTGTATCTCGACCTGTGGCTAGGTTGTAGCGACCTCATGATGGGTATAGGGGAAATTCTAGTATCATCTAGTAGCCTAAACCTATCGATGTTACATTGAGCTGGGTGAATGGAATATGAATGGGAGTCATCCAATATGCTTGTCACACCCTGACTCAGGGGACGCTTATTTGTTGAGTCAGGGTGTGTATATTCTATGTTGTGTAGTTCTATGTTTTCTATCTAGTATGTGTATTTCTATGTTGGCCGGTGTGGTTCCCAATCAGAGGCAGCTGTCGCTCGTTGTCTCTGATTGGGGATCATACTTAAGCAGCCTATTGGCACTGTGTAGTTGTGGGATCTTGTTTCGTGTAAGGTATGTTGTGTGTGCTACCTTGGACTTCATGTTTCGTTTATTGTTTTGTTGAGTGTTTATTAAGTTAAATAAACATGTACGTATATCACGCTGCGCCTTGGTCTGTCCCGTCATTCAACGAACGTGACAATGCTGTAATAGAAATAAAGCCATACTCAAACAAACAAAAAATCGTCATCCCTAATCTTGAACAGCACCAACCGCCACTGCTACAAGTTTAAATAGCTGGCCGCTAGACTAGCTTACCAATCAAATGTTAGCTGTCAGTGACTGACATAACAAGAGAAAAACTGCTGATGCACAACCAAATTTCGAAATTCCACCTTGTGTATTCTACAGTAAGTTGAGACCCCGACTGAGTTCCTAGTGAGGTGATCCCTGTTCTACATGGTCACCTCACTCTAAACATCCTATTTTCTTTACTAGGCTAAAACCATTAGGCCTATTTCGTCAAACAGTAATGTGCGTTATCCTCATGCGATGGCGACCCGTCCCTCAGGGCAGGTGGGGCAGAGCTCCACCTGTTTTTAACCCCACCTGTTATAACTGGCATGTTTTGCATGTTATTTTAGCATACATTTTTGTTACATATCAGGTTGCAAACAATGTAAAAAAATATATATATAATCCTTGAGCCGCATACAAACATGGTCTCTTTCTTGAGTAAAGCGGCTCCAAAATGCAGGTGTTTCAGCCTAGCTCAGTGCTTTCTGTGGTGGAGGGGCAGCCAGCGAAAGCACAGAGCGTAGGCGTTGGTAATATTCTCTAGTTGCGCCGTGTTTGGCTCAGTGTTCTGTCACTCATGGGGACATTACGTCACCTCAGAGTCTACAGGGAGAGCTAGGCAGTTCAAGCCCCCCTGGGTGCTGCCATAGATTTACATTAGAAGTGCCCGTCCAAGAAGGCTCAAGGTCATTGGCCACAGATAAAATGACGTCAAATCACGTTATATCTACTGTAGCTTTGATTGGACTGATCATGTCAACATCATACTTTCAAAATCTTAGCTAGATAGCAAGCTAGCTAGCTAGACAAGCAGTCATCATCATGAATCATGTCGACAGTCTACTGGCAAATCCTTTTAAATCCTTGTCATATGAAGAGAAATTCAGTAGCGGTGTGTGGGTAAAATCACTGGGGAAGCCAAGCCAGAAAAAAAAGCCATATTACAACCTATGTGTTGTGATAATTGCGTTGTTTGCTCTATAACCTGTTAGATCATATGCCTTGCGATATATAGGCCTAAGGAAGAGTCAATAAGAAGACACGGTGGGCAGAATAAATTCAACCACACCTTTGTTTCATCACACTGGAGAGCAACCTCTGTCCGGTGAAGTCCACAAAGCATATTGCATGTAACAAACAGTTACATGACCTACAGCATGGTCAAGCAAGTTAATGTTTCCGACATTTTCGGACTACAAAACAACTATTGATTTAGAACCACGGAGAGTTAATGCAAGTCACAAAGAAAACAGGAGCTGCCTCCACTATTCCAGCACCATTTCAACTTCAACATTTCTTCATCAAATCACCTATGCTTAGTCTAATACAGTGACAACTAAAAGATACCAAAAACAATTTAGTCCAATCAACGTAAGCTAAATATAATGTGGCTTTCCATGGTTCTGATTTGTGTGTGTGTGTGTGTGTGTGTGTGCGTGCGTGCGTGCGTGCGATCGAGCAAGTAGAAAAAACATGTTGACTCACCCTACTTGCAGAGAAACGCCAAATCCATCCTCCTCTCTTTCATGTTGACAAAACAGTCTATTACTCTGTCATACAGTACATGCTTTTATTTTTTGTTGTCTTAGGCTACCTGGCTAAAATGCTTGCTCGCTAGCCTAACTTCCTGTCATGGGCAAAGTAAGTTAGTTAACATTAGCCTTCTACATCTAGCTACATATTGCACTTCCATCCTCTCAGTCCAGGGGCACAATGTATGAATTTATGGTTGGATCAGAATCGCCGTTATAATCATTCGCCAGTATGGAGAATTAAGTAAAACCACAAGTCCAAATCCCTATCTCCATCCATGGCTAATTTAGGAAAGGGCCAATTTTTGCTCGCTACCTAGCTAGCCACTGGAGGACAACAACACAACGAGATGCATCAATTCAAGTTGTTTCTGTCAATGATTTATTTCTCTCAATGCAACTGGCTTCCCTTGACACTTTTTTTTTTTGGTGGTGCTTCAGGACCATTTACAGTTGAACGCACTCAGTTTAGCTCAACGCTGATTGGCTATTATTTTATACTTTTTTTTCTTGGTAAATTTTTTTGGGAAGCCTGGCTTCCCTTGGCATCCATGAATACACGCCACTGGAGAAATTATAGATAAAACGTATAAGTGCTCATCGGCCATTGGACATAAACATTACACAACAAGTTGGAAATGGCAAATTCAACAATGAGTGGTTTGGAAGGAATCAGTGGCTAACTGCAAGCGTTGCGAAGCAATTACTATTTTGCTTCCCCAGCCTGCTATTCGGTGGAGAGGGTGTGTGGTCCAAGTCTGGGTTTAAGCATTTAAAACATCTGTCTGAGAGGGTATCTTTTCCAAACTTTAAAGGATAAACATTCACACGCAACACCATGGGCCAGAAAAGGTTGAATACATTGGCCATGCTGTCAATCCAGTATGACTTCTTCCGCGTTCAAAACAACTCGGAACTCGGAACTGGGAAATCGCCGACTTCCGACTTCAGTGCGTTCAAGACAACTGGGAACTCTGAAAAAAATTAGCTCCTACTGGGAAAATATGTTTTGAACGATCATCCAACTCGGAATTCCAAGTCGGGAACTTGGGCCTCTTTCTAGAGCTCCGACATTCCGACCTGAAGATCACTGACATCATGATTCGACCTCTTTTGTTTTTTCCAAGTTCCCAGTTGTCTTGAAAGCACCATAAATCCAGAGAATGCCAGACTGATGACAAAGTTTGATGACAAAGTTTGCGCACAAGAAGAACACCGCACCACCTTCCTGTTCAAGTGAGCACCCAAAAAAGTCCAAAAATATGTCTTGTATGCTGCTGCATAAATTATGTAATATGCCAGGATATGTATACTGTAGCTAAGAAATTAATACTAAGTGTATGTTGTGTAGTAAGCTGTTAGTAGCCCATGTGTCTCACCCTAAGAATTTGGTCCCTCACCCCCTCCGAACTTAGCCTACTCTTCTGACTT
This sequence comes from Coregonus clupeaformis, assembly GCF_020615455.1. NCBI lineage: Eukaryota > Metazoa > Chordata > Actinopteri > Salmoniformes > Salmonidae > Coregonus > Coregonus clupeaformis. The sequence continues at coordinate 78,413,284 of NC_059192.1, forward strand.
GGGGGTGCACATGTAGCCTATAGCCTGTTTTAGAGAAATTTCATCATCGAATATTGTAAGAGCTTTCATTGTCTGCTTATATGCCCATGTTACACTACATGACCAAAAGTATGTGGACACGTGCTCGTCAAACATCTCATTCCAAAATCATGGGCATTAATATGAAGTTGGTCCCCCCTTTGCTGCTATAACAGCCTCCACTCTTCTGGGAAGGCTTTCCACTAGATGTTGGAACATTGCTATGGGGACTTACTTCCATTCAGCCACAAGCATTAGTGAGGCCGGGCACTGATGTTGGGTGATTAGGCATGGCTCGCAGTCGGCGTTCCAATTCATCCCAAAGGTGGTCGATGGGGTTGAGGTCAGAGCTCTGTGCAGGCCAGTCAAGTTCTTCCACACCGATCTTGACAAAACATTTCTGTATGGACCTCGCTTTGTGCACAGGGGCATTGTCATACTGAAACAGGAAAGGGCCTTCCCCAAACTGTTGCCACAAAGTTGGAAGCACAGAATCGTCTAGAATGTCATTGTATTCTGTAGCGTTAAGATTTCCCTTTACTGGAACTAAGGGTCCTAGCCCGAAATATGAAAAACAGCCCCAGAACATTATTCCTCCTCCACCAAACTTTACAGTTGGCACTATGCATTGGGGCAGGTAGCGTTCTCCTGGCATCCACCAAACCCAGATTCGTCCGTCAGACTGCCAGATGGTGAAGCGTGATTCATCACTCCAGAGACTGCGTTTCCACTGCTCCAGAGTCCAATGGTGGCGAGCTTTACACCACTCCAATCGACGCTTGGCATTGCACATGGTGAACTTAGGCTTGTGTGCGGCTACTCGGCCATGGAAACCCATTTCATGAAGCTCCCGACTAACAGTTATTGTGCTGACGTTGCTTCCAGAGGCGGTTTGGAACTTGGTAGTGAGTGTTGCAACCGAGGACAGATGATTTTTACGCACTACATGCTTGACCACTCGCGGTCCCGTTCTGTGAACTTGTGAAGCCTACCACTTCGCGGCTGAGCCATTGTTGCTCCTAGACGTTTCCACTTCACAATAACAGCACTTACAGTTGACCTGGGCAGCTCTAGCAGGGCAGAAATTTGACGAACTGACTTGTTGGAAAGGTGGCATCTTCAGTAAGGCCATTCTACTGCCAATGTTTGTCTATGGAGATTGCGTGGCTGTGTGCTCGATTTTTATATACCTGTCAACAACGGGTGTGGCTAAAATAGCCAAATCAACTCATTTGAAGGGGTGTCCATATACTTTAGTATATATAGTGTATTTGATATGGCTTTGAGATACGGAGCGCATCGGCCATTGGGTAGTAGGCTACAACTGCAAAGGTTTTTTAGGACATTGAATTTACTGTTAGATTAATACATGGCTACCAGCAGTGAGTATTATGTTTAGAGTTAGGATCTAGGTCGTGTTTTGAGTTTCCATTTACTCAGGTGGTGAATTAGCTGTAAATAAATTAGACTATGATATAAGTGCACATAAAGATGTAGGCAAATTCATCTCTATTGAACAAAACACAACTTTGTTCCCTATTTTAACAGTAAAGTAAACAACAAGAGCCTAATTGTCAACCCAAAATGTATGACAATCACTGGATTATGTTGCACATCAAAATATCTTGAATCATGCATACCTACATTTACATTACATTTACATTTTAGTCATTTAGTAGACGCTCTTATCCAGTGCGACTTACAGGAGCAATTAGGGTTAAGTGCCTTGCTCAAGGGCACATTAACGTCATTTAGCAGACGCTCTTAGCTAGAGCGACTCACAAATTGGTGCGTTCACCCTATAGCCAGTGGGATAACCACTTTACAATTTGGGGGGGTGGGGGTTAGAAGGATTACTTTATCCTATCCCAGGTATTCCTTAAAGAGGTGGGGTTTCAAATGTCTCCGGAAGGTGGTGAGTGACTCCGCTGTCCTGGCGTCGTGAGGGAGCTTGTTCCACCATTGGGGTGCCAGAGCAGCGAACAGTTTTGACTGGGCTGAGCGGGAGCTATGCTTCCGCAGAGGAAGGGGAGCCAGCAGGCCAGAGGTGGATGAACGCAATGCCCTCGTTTGGGTGTAGGGACTGATCAGAGCCTGAAGGTAAGGAGGTGCCGTTCCCTCACTGCTCCATAGGCAAGCACCATGGTCTTGTAGCGGATGCGAGCTTCAACTGGAAGCCAGTGGAGTGTGCGGAGGAGGGGGGTGACGTGAGAGAACTTGGGAAGGTTGAACACTAGACGGGCTGCGGCATTCTGGATGAGTTGTAGGGGTTTAATGGCACAGGCAGGGAGGCCAGCCAACAGCGAGTTGCAGTAGTCCAGACGGGGAGATGACAAGTGCCTGGATTAGGACCTGTGCCGCTTCCTGTGTAAGGCAGGGTCGTACTCTCCGAATGTTGTAGAGCATGAACCTGCAGGAGCGGGTCACCGCCTTGATGTTGGCGGAGAACGACAGGGTGTTGTCCAGGGTCACGCCTAGGCTCTTCGCACTCTGGGAGGAGGACACAGCGGAGTTGTCAACCGTGATGGCGAGATCGTGGAACGGGCAGTCCTTCCCCGGGAGGAAGAGCAGCTCCGTCTTGCCAGGGTTCAGCTTGAGGTGGTGATCCGTCATCCATACTGATATGTCTGCCAGACATGCAGAGATGCGATTCGCCACCTGGTTATCAGAAGGGGGAAAGGAGAAGATTAGTTGTGTATCATCAGCGTAGCAATGATATGAAAGGCCATGTGAGGATATGACAGAGCCAAGTGACTTGGTGTATAGGGAGAAAAGGAGAGGGCCTAGAACTGAGCCCTGGGGGACACCAGTGGTGAGAGCACGTGGTGCGGAGACAGCTTCTCGCCACGCCACTTGGTAGGAGCGACCGGTCAGGTAGGACGCAATCCAGGAGTGAGCCGCGCCGGAGATGCCCAGCTCGGAGAGGGTGGAGAGGAGGATCTGATGGTTCACAGTATCAAAGGCAGCAGACAGGTCTAGAAGGACAAGAGCAGAGGAGAGAGAGTTAGCTTTAGCGGTGCGGAGAGTCTCCGTGACACAGAGAAGAGCAGTCTCAGTTGAATGACCAGTCCTGAAACCTGATTGGTTTGGATCAAGAAGGTCATTCTGAGAGAGATAGCAAGAGAGTTGGCTAAAGACGGCACGCTCAATAGTTTTGGAAAGAAAAGAAAGAAGGGATACTGGTCTGTAGTTGTTGACATCAGTGGGGTCGAGTGTTGGTTTTTTTGAGAAGGGGAGCAACTCTCGCTCTCTTGAAGACGGAAGGGACATGGCCAGCGGTCAAGGATGAGTTGATCAGCGAGGTGAGGTAGGGGAGAAGGTCACCGGAGATGGTCTGGAGAAGGGAGGAGGGGATGGGGTCAAGCGGGCAGGTTGTTGGGCGGCCTGCAGTCACAAGTCGCAGGATTTTATCTGGAGAGAGAGGGGAGAAAGAAGTCAAAGCATAGGGTAGGGCAGTGTGAGCAGGACCAGCAGTGTCATTAGACTTAACAAACGAGGATCGGATGTCGTCAACCTTCTTTTCAAAGTGGTTGACGAAGTCATCCACAGAGAGAGAGGAGGGGGGAGGAGGATTCAGGAGGGAGGAAAATGTGGCAAAGAGCTTCCTAGGGTTAGAGGCAGATGCTTGGAATTTAGAGTGGTAGAAGGTGGCCTTAGCAGCAGAAACAGATGAAGAAAATGTAGAGAGGAGGGAGTGAAAAGATGCCAGGTCGGCAGGGAGTTTAGTTTTCTTCCATTTCCGCTCCGCTGCCCGGAGCTCTGTTCTGTGAGCTCGCAATGAGTCATCAAGCCACGGAGCTGGAGGGGAGGACCGAGCCGGATAGGGGACACAGAGAGTCAAAGGATGCAGAAAGGGAGGAGAGGAGGGTTGAGGAGGCAGAATCAGGAGATTGGAGGGAGAAGGATTGAGCAGAGGGAAGAGATGATAGGATGGAAGAGGAGAGAGTAGTGGGAGAGAGAGAGCGAAGGTTGCGGCGGCGCATTACCATCTGTGTAGGGGCAGAGTGAGTAGTGTGGGAGGAGAGCGAGAGAGAAAAGGAAACAAAGTAGTGGTCGGAGACATGGAGGGGAGTTGCAGTGAGATTAGTAGAGGAGCAGCATCTAGTGAAGATGAGGTCAAGCGTATTGCCTGCCTTGTGAGTAGGGGGACGGTGAGAGGGTGAGGTCAAAAGAGGAGAGGAGTGGAAAGAAGGAGGCAGAGAGAAATGAGTCAAATGTGGACATAGGGAGGTTGAAATCCCCCAAAACTGTGAGGGGTGAGCCATCCTCAGGAAGGAACTTATCAAGGCGTCAAGCTCATTGATGAACTCTCCAAGGGAACCTGGAGGGCGATAGATGACAAGGATATTAAGCTTAAATGGGCTAGTGACTGTGACAGCATGGAATTCAAATGAGGAGATAGACAGATGGGTTAGGGGAAAAATTGAGAATGTCCACTTGGGAGAGATGAGGATTCCTGTACCACCACCCCTCTGACCAGATGCTCTCGGGGTATGCGAGAACACATGGTCAGACGAGGAGAGAGCAGTAGGAGTAGCAGTGTTTTCAGTGGTGATCCATGTTTCCGTCAGCGCCAGGAAGTCGAGGGACTGGAGGTTGGCATAGGCTGGGATGAAGTCAGCTTTGTTGGCAGCAGAACGGCAGTTCCAGAGGCTGCCTGCGACCTGGAACTCCACGTGGGTGGTGCGTGCAGGGACCACCAGGTTAGAGAGGCAGCAGCCACGCGGTGTGGTGCGTTTGTGTAGCCTGTGCAGAGAGGAGAGAACAGGGATAGGCAGAGGCATAGTTGACAGGCTGTAGCAAATGGCTACAAAAATGCAGAGGAGATCGGAATGAAATGAGCTAAGCATCTGGGAGCAGAGAGAGCAGGGCCTCCCTCACCAAAAACTTCTACCTCAGAAACTAAAATTGTTTCACTGAACCACCCGAACAAAAACTCTCCCAACTTCCACCTTTAGAAATCAGAATTGTTGTGAACCACAGCGGTTCAATGTTTAAAGGAATAGACTCAACCCACTTTATTCAACTATGACACCATAGCTAACTAGCAAGCTAGCATCCAATAACAATAACACACCGTATAGCACCAACACTTGGTCACAACAAACCACCAATAGTGTGATAACACACTAAACAGATCATTCGTGTCTGTGTCAAGTTCCTTTCATGACGCAGCAATGATTAGACGTTGGCTAGCTAGGACAAGTATATTGTATTTAGCTACTACCGTACAGTTAGCTAGTCGTGTTGGGTAGCTAGCAATGGCCACTGTGTTGACTTTGTTTGAAGAACGGCTAGCTAGCTAGCTTCGTGCTACACCCGGCACACAATGGCTATTGTGTTGACTCTGACTCTGTTCGAAAAACGGCTAGGTAGCACGCTTCGTGCTACAGCCGGCACTGCCAAGACACAGTAACTACCCACAACAACCCACGATGCCTAGCTATGACGCCGTAGCTAACTTGCAAGCTAGCATCCATTAACACACAATTTAGCATCAATACTTGGTTACAACAAACTGCCAAGAGTGTGTTAGCACACTAAACAGATAATTCAAGTCCGTGTCTAGTTCCTTTCATAACGCATAACGCAGCAAAAATTAAACGTTGGCTAGGACTACATTAACATTGGAAACAGCTCTCCAGCGTTGCTAATCGATACCAGTAGCTACCCGCTAGCTAGCTAGCCTCGTGCTTCGATACTAACCTACAATTACCTACGGAAACCTACAATAACAACAATACTAACCTATAATAAATACAATACCTAACTACAGCTAACTACCTACCTACGATCTAATACATGGTTAAGCTTTACTCAACACCATATGAGAAGCTTACCTCCTGCTTACCTCCAGCTAGAGAAAACACGACCTCAATTTTAGACAAAATGCCAAAATGCCAAAAATACCTGCATGGACATGTTAGATGAAACAACGTATTAATTATGTACCATCTCAGTAATCCATTACACCTCTAAATAAAGCACTGTGAATGACTTTATAAGATAAAAAAAATGTCTAATGTGTGACGCCACATTTCTGGGGGGGGTGGGACCAAATCATGGGCAGGTGCCATCTACTGAACAAGTTAGTGGCACCAGTGCCATCAGGAGAAAATGTTAGTCTGGAGTCCTGAGTGAAGTAGTCCAAGTTGTAGAACTTTTCATTTATTTTGCACTTTATAAACATCTTTATAGACGGTATTGTAAAAATCCACACCGGTATGTGGATCCTTGAAAACTCTGTTTATTCAGTTTTACACATATCACACATAATAAGACAACATAATATAAACAATATAAATAATGATATATTCAACTAGAAAAAAAAATAAAAAATAACAATAAAGATACCGTACTTTAGAAAAGTTAAACACACTGGGCAGAAGGGTACAGAGGTTAAAGGGCAATCTGTAGTTAATACAGGAACAGAGCAGTCACTTCGCCATTGTTCCTGTTAACAGTCGAGGGATAGGGGTGGAGAAATGCAACCACTCACACATTCACAGACAGTCACGGCCACAGACTGACCATCCACCGGACCAAAATTAAAGTTTACAATGCTTGTTTTTACAATGACATTGTTTACAAATGGAGCAAAACAAGCTCACATTTTAGGCTCTGACATGGCAATAGTAATAAGGCATCCACAAGTCACATTCAATAAGAATCAATGGGCACATCACTAATCTGAATGACCTCCCAAATAAACACTACAAATAAATGCTCCTCCAACCAGTAAATCAAAGTGGTGTCAAATACAGATTTAAGTTTTGTTTCAATAAAAATGCAATCAGAGGGTGGACTGTTCAAAGTAAGACCGGAATGGAGCCCAAGCATGTTTGGAGTTCCCACAATTTAATATCTTCTCATTTCAGAGACCCCAACACATCTCCCACCCAATATTTATAAGATGGTTGAAGCGCCATTTTCCAGTTCTGGAGTATTAGCCGTCTAGCTAAAAGAGTTGTATAAGCAATAGTGTCCGACTAAATTCTTGACAGGGGGGTGCTTATGGGCAGTACTCCGAAAAGGGCTGTAAGGGGAGACAGACCTATAAGAGTGTCATATACACTACCGGTCAAAAGTTTTAGAACATCTACTCATTCAAGGGTTTATCTTAATTTTTTACTATTTTCTACATTTGTAGAATAATAGTGAAGACATCAAAACTATGAAATAACACATATGGAGTCATGGAGTCAAGTTGCTTATACAACTTTTTTGGTTACTACATGATTCCATATGTGTTATTTCACAGTTTTGATGTCTTCACTATTATTCTACAATGTAGAAAATAGTAAAAATAAAGAAAAACCCTTGAATGAGTAGATGTTCTAAAACTTCTGACCGTTAGTGTATATCAGAGAAAATATTAATTCTCAGAATACAGACAGTTTATGACAGTCCCAAAACATATGAAACAGTGTGGCTGGTTCCGTTTTACATCGAACACAAGTAGGATCAAAATCAGAGAATATTCTTCTGAGTTTAGCCCCGGACCAGTGGATATGGTGAACCGCCTTGAATTGAATGAGGCTGTGTCTAGTGCTAAAAGAGGAAGAATGCACCCTGTGCAGCACAGATTCCCCGGTGTCATCCCCAAGTTCCTCCCCCAAATCCTTTTCCCATTGAGTCTTTAAAAGCAACAAAGAAGGGTTCTGTAAGTCATTAATGATTGCATATATATCTGAAATTGCACCCTTAGGAAGCTTGTTTAGCTAAATAAAATGCTCTCTATAGCTGTAGTCACGGACCTATTGGGAAATTCAGATGTGTTAGATCGAACGAAGTTCCTAGTCTGGAGATAGAGGAGGAAGTGGGATTGGGGGAGGTTGAACTTTTCCTGTAGCTGAACAAAAGAGGCAAATGTATCATCAAATAATAATTGGGCTAGTGAGGAGAAGCCTAGTGAGTGCCAGATGCCAAAAGCCCCATCATTTAAAGATGGAGGAAATAAAATGTTCTGATAGAGAAAAGCCTCTAAGGCTAAATGGAACTGATTCCAAATTTTAAGAGACTGCTTTACAATTGGGTTGACACATCTTTTGCCTAGGGACACTGGGAAAGACAAGCACAACACAGAGGAAAGTGCAGCAGGTTTACATGATTCAGACTCGATCTGGACCCAGAGTGGTCTTGGGCCAATAGGATCATTCTGTAGCCAGTACAAAAGGGCTCTGAAATTTGCAGCCCAAAAGTATGTCTGAAAATTTGGTAGAGCTAAACCACCCAATGCCTTAGGCTTCTGTAAATGTTTTCTACCAATCTGTGGTACCTTCCCATCCCAAATAAAATACATGAATGTTTGATCCAGTGAATTAAAAAAAGATTTGAGTAAAAATGGTTAAACATTGAAATAAATATACAAATCTGGGCAACACATTCATTTTAATGACATTAACCCTTTCAAGAAGAGAAAGAGGTAGAGACGTCCAAAAAGGAAAAGATAGTTTGAAACAATCTGCTAGAGCAACAATGTTTTCCTTAAACAAATTGGAATATTTCCTTGTCACTTTAACTCCCAAGTACAGTTGAAGTCGGAAGTTTACATACACTTAGGTTGGAGTCATTAAAACTCGTTTTTCAACCATTCCAAAAATTTCTTGTTAACAAAATATCATTTTGGCAAGTCAGTTAGGACATCTACTTTGTGCATGACACAAGTAATTTTTCCAACAATTGTTTACAGAAAAAGCTCACTCTTGCCTAGATTCAGCTTGTACCCTGAGATTGCTCCAAACTGTTTAAGAATAGATAAGGCATGTGGTAATGAGGTATCAGGGTTGGAGATAAACAAAGGACGTCGTCCACATATAGCGAGACTTTCTGCTCTAAGCCCATCTTGAGTATACCTTGAATAGCATCATTAGAGCGCAGTACGATGGCTCAATTGCCAAAGCAAACAACAAGTGGGAGAGTGGACAACCCTGTCTGGACAAGTTGTTAGTCCGTAGTTGTTAGTCTGTACCGAAGCCATGGGAGAGAAATAAATAATATTTATCCACGCAATAAATTTGGGACCGAAGCCAAATCTATGAAGGGCGGCTGTTAGGTAGTCCCCCTCGACGCCGTCAAAAGCTTTTTCCGCATCGAGCGAGACCACCACCTGCAGGTCTCCCGACGCTGGAGAGTACAGTACATTCATAAGGCGTCTAATATTGAAAAACGAATGCGTATTTCTCATAAAGGCAGTCTGGTCAGAGTATATTACTTGGTGCAGCGAGCCCTCCATACGGATGGCTAAGAGCTTGGCTAGGATCTTGTAATCGCAATTTAAAAACGAGATTGGGCAATAAGATCCACATTCCAGGGGTCCTTGTTTTTCTTTAATAGTAATGAAATTGAAGCCTGATAAAGACTAGGCGGTAGCTTTGATGTATCAAGGCACTCTGCAAATAATCGAGACCGGAATGGGCAAAGCAGACCGGAATACGCCTTGGAAAATTTGTTTGGAAAGCTGTCCGGACCTGGTGATTTACATTTTTCATTGCGGACACTGCAGTTGCAATCTCCTCAGGTGTAAATTCTTCTTCTAAATCGTCATGAGAGTCTGTATGAATTGAAGGCATATTCAGACCTTCGAAGAATCAATCAACAAAGGGTATTGAGGAGATTCAGAGGTGAATAGCGCAGAGTAAAATTGTTTGAATTGATCATTGACCTCTTTATGTATAACTGTGGTAGCACCAGACAGGGTCCTTATTGGTGGGATTAAACATGAGGCCTCAGATTTATGGATCTGATTTGCAAGGAGTTTACTGGCCTTGTCGCCTTGCTCATACACTCTGTATCGGGCTCGTAAGAGTAATTGTTCAGCTTGTCTGGTAGAGAGCTCGTCAAATTCAGATTGGATTAGCTGGCGTTCTTTATATAGATACGAGGAAGGATCTGTAGCATACTTTTCATCTAATGTAGCTATGGCTTTGCTCAGTTCTCGAAGCCGCTAAGAGCAAGCTTTGTTTTTGTTGGCTGTATAAGAAATTATTTGGCCACATAGGTATGCTTTGAGGGACTCCCATATGGAAGAGCAGGACTTTCCTGGGGTTGAATAAATTTCTAGAAACAAGGTGATTTCAGAATAAATGAAATTGACAAACTCCTTATCTGAGAGTAAAATGGAGTTTAGACGCCATTGATAACACATAGGAGGTTGCTGGGGAAACTCTAGCTCAAGCACTAATGGTCAGATATAACAATACTCTCATAAGTACACCTCTGAAGGTTAGGCAGAAGTTTTTTGTCCAAAAAGAGGTAATCAATTACATTTACATTTACATTTTAGTCATTTAGCAGACGCTCTTATCCAGAGCGACTTACAGTTAGTGAGTGCATACATTATTATTTTATATATATTTTTTCATACTGGCCCCCCCGTGGGAATCGAACCCCACAATCCTGGCGTTGCAAACGCCATGCTCTACCAACTGAGCTACATCCCTGCCGGCCATTCCCTCCCCTACCCTGGACGACGCTGGGCCAATTGTGCGCCGCCCCATGGGTCTCCCGGTCGCGGCTGGCTACGACAGAGCCTGGATTCGAACCAGGATCTCTAGTGGCACAGCTAGCACTGCGATGCAGTGCCTTAGACCACTGCGCCACTCGGGGACGAGTGCGGGTGTATGTTTGATGAACATGAGAAAAAAATGAATAATGTGTATCTGTAAGGTGTAGGAAACGCCAAGCCTCACACATAGCATATTTCTGAAGAAAAGATTGAATAAGTAGGGCACATTTAGATGGGCCAGTAGTTCTTCGTGAGGACTTGTCAAAAACTGGGGACATTGTACAGTTGAAATCACCCCTTAAAATCAGCGAATGGGAATCTAAATTGGGTATAGCAGATAAAAAGGTAGAAATGAAACTTGTCATCCCAATTGGGAGCATAAACACTAGCCAAAACAAGAGGGGTAGAAAACTGTTTACCAGTTACTATGACGTATCGTCCCTTAGGATCAGCAATAACCTCAGAAGCTACAAAGGGAGTAGATTTATCAGCCAAAATGGCTGCACCTCTTGATTTACTATGAAAGTTTGAGTGGAACAATTTACCAACCCAGTCCTTGCGAATCCTAAAGTGCTCACATGTCCTCAAGTGAGTTTCTTGTAGAAACGCAAAATGTGCGTTAAAAACCCTTTTAAATGTGTCAGCACACTCTTACGTTTCACAAGCTTGTTAGCCCCTTTGATGTTCCACAAAATGTACTTGATGGTATTATTATGGCCACCCTGAGCACTCCCGTTGTACAACCCTGTCATTAGAACATAGAGTGAAAAAGCAATGAATACCCAAAAATCCTGTTCTTCGCACAGTATGTCTGTGAAAGTGCGTTGTTAAACCCAAACCCACAGTACCGCCCTTTAATGTAGTGTTCTGTGTTAGATAATCAAGCAGCAAAAAAATAGAAAAAATAAAAAGTGAATCAAATGTGCAAACGAAATTAGAAAAACACCACTTTAGATGTATAAAATTGTATCCCCAGTCTTATAACAGTTATTGAGAGAGAAAGTAAATAAAATGTATCAAGGCTCTTAGCCAAAAACCTGACATTTAAAGTAAGCAAATCGTAGTAAAACGACAAAAAACGACCAACACCACAAAACTACGTTTGTACAACGTTGAAAGTTTACCGGTATGTGGAGCCATACCACTATACCTTAAAATACGATATGTTGCCCAGCCCTAGCAGTAGCTTCCGTACATTAATTGCTGTTTAGCCTGTCACTGACCCCTGAGCACTGTCAGATTTACGCACAGAGGACTACAAACTGTGTGTGTGTGGACAAACTGTCTGTGAGTTTGTAATGCACACAGATGTCTGTCTGATCTACTGCATGGGCTTGTGCTTTGTCGATTTTGAGGTCATAATTCAATGATCTGAGTTTGATTTTGTACTAGGTCTATATAGCTTAGGCCTACAGTATGTTGTGTGCATTGTATTCTGGTGCACCCGCTCTCTTCTCTCTGCGCTCTCTTTCACCCCTCTCTCTTCCCTCTCTCTCTCCCCTCTTCCCACAATCTCCAACCTGTTTCTGGGTAAGAACACACTGACCAGAATGGTCCTCCACCCAGATTTCCCCACATTAGTCCAGTTCAAGGAAACAGGAATATCGATTGGAATTAGGAAAATACACATCTGAGTGATTTTGATTTGTCAGAATTGATAGCTAACTGATAGGTGCCCTGGTTTAGCAGGGCAAGTAAACAGGACTATCTTAGTGACAGGTCGTTGTGTGGTTTTATTTGTTTATGTATCGGAAGGCTGGAGAGTGCAATGACATAGCCTAGTGATAATTGCGTTGTTTGCTCTATAACCTGTTAATTCATATGCCTTGCGACTGTGATATATAGGCCTAAAGGCTGAGACAATAAGAAGACACAGTGGCAGAATAAATTCAACCACACCTTTGTCCTCTGTCCAGTGAAGTCCACAAAGCATATTGCATGTACAGTCACAGACACTTACATGACCTACAGCATGGTCAAGCAAGTTAAGCAAGTATTATTTCCGACATTTTCAGACCACTAAACAACTATTGATTTAGAACCACAGAGAGTTACCGGAAGTCTCAAAGAAAACAGGAGCTGCCCCCACTATTCCAGCACCATTTCAACTTCAACATTTCAACATCATCAAACCACCTCTGCTAAGTCTAAAACAGTTACAACTAAAAGATACCAAAAACAATTTAGTCTAATCAACGTAAGCTAAATGACACATCTGCTCCTGCAACGCCCTCTACTGCTCATCCTGTGTCTCCTTGACCTGCCGCCACTCTCCCAGTACTCTCTCCTTCTCCCTCTCTCTCTGTGTGTGTGTGTGTGATTGTGTGGGCGGAGACAGGTGTGCTGGAGGCCGAGCAGATCCCCTCCAGCTGCAACCTGTTCCATAATCAAGACCTCTACAAATACTCAGTCCTGCCACTTCCACACTGCCAGATTGTAATCTCTGCTCATTCTGCCCGCTCTGACTCTGGTTCCTGTCTCCAGTCCCACGTCTCGTCATCTTGCTACTCTGTCCTGGATTCCCCACTCTACTACTCCCTTGGATTCCCCTCCAGACCTGCTCACCCTGTCTCAACCCCCCTCGCTCCAGCCGCAGCCTCCGCACCTGGTTTCCAGCTGTTTTCCCTGACCTGCACTCCATCTCCCCCCTGTGTTTCAATAAATACCTTGGTTACACTTCATCCCAGTCTCCTCGTCTGAGTCTGCTCTTGGGTTCCCCTGTTCCACTCTGCGTAACACTAAATATAATGTGGCTGTCCATGGTTCTGATTTCTGTGTGAGTGTTCGTGCAAGTAGAAAAACATGTTCACCCACCCTACTTGTAAAATCATGTAGTAAACAAAAAATTGTTAAACAAAACAAAATATTTTATATTTATGATTCTTCAAATAGCCACCCTTTGCCTTGATGACAGCTTTGCACGCTCTTGGCATTCTCTCAACCAGCTTCACCTGGAATGCTTTTCCAACAGTCTTGAAGGAGTTCCCACATATGCTGAGCACTTGTTGGCTTCTTTTCCTTCACTCTGCCGTCCGACTCATCCCAAACCATCTCAATTGGGTTGAGGTCGGATTGTGGAGGCCAGGTCATCTGATGCAGCACTCCATCACTCTCCTTCTTGGTCAAATTGCCCTTACACAGCCTGGAGGTGTGTTGGGTCATTGTCCTGTCGAAAAACAAATGATAGTCCCACTAAATAGCCTCCAACACTCTACTCAGCAAATTGGATGTAGTCTATCACAGTGCCATCTGTATTGTCACCAAAGCCCCATATACAGTGGGGGGAAAAAGTATTTAGTCAGCGACCAATTGTGCAAGTTCTCCCACTTAAAGAGATGAGAGAGGCCTGTAATTTTCATTATAGGTACACGTCAACTATGACAGACAAATTGAGGGGAAAAAATCCAGAAAATCACATTGTAGGATTTTTAATGAATTTATTTGCAAATTATGGTGGAAAATAAGTATTTGGTCACCTACAAACAAGCAAGATTTCTGGCTCTCACAGACCTGTAACTTCTTCTTTAAGAGGCTCCTCTGTCCTCCACTCGTTACCTGTATTAATGGCACCTGTTTGAACTTGTTATCAGTATAAAAGACACCTGTCCACAACCTCAAACAGTCACACTCCAAACTCCACTATAGCCAAGACCAAAGAGCTGTCAAAGGACACCAGAAACAAAATTGTAGACCTGCACCAGGCTGGGAAGACTGAATCTGCAATAGGTAAGCAGCTTGGTTTGAAGAAATCAACTGTGGGAGCAATTATTAGGAAATGGAAGACATACAAGACCACTGATAATCTCCCTCGATCTGGGGCTCCACGCAAGATCTCACCCCGTGGGATCAAAATGATCACAAGAACGGTGAGCAGAAATCCCAGAACCACACGGGGGGACCTAGTGAATGACCTGCAGAGAGCTGGGACCAAAGTAACAAAGCCTACCATCAGTAACACACTACGCCGCCAGGGACTCAAATCCTGCAGTGCCAGACGTGTCCCCCTGCTTAAGCCAGTACATGTCCAGGCCCGTCTGAAGTTTGCTAGAGTGCATTTGGATGATCCAGAAGAGGATTGGGAGAATGTCATATGCTCAGATGAAACCAAAATATAACTTTTTGGTAAAAACTCAACTCGTCGTGTTTGGAGGACAAAGAATGCTGAGTTGCATCCAAAGAACACCATACCTACTGTGAAGCATGGGGGTGGAAACATCATGCTTTGGGACTGTTTTTCTGCAAAGGGACCAGGACGACTGATCCGTGTAAAGGAAAGAATGAATGGGGCCATGTATCAGGAGATTTTGAGTGAAAACCTCCTTCCATCAGCAAGGGCATTGAAGATGAAACGTGGCTGGGTCTTTCAGCATGACAATGATCCCAAACACACCGCCCGGGCAACGAAGGAGTGGCTTCGTAAGAAGCATTTCAAGGTCCTGGAGTGGCCTAGCCAGTCTCCAGATCTCAACCCCATAGAAAATCTTTGGAGGGAGTTGAAAGTCCGTGTTGCCCAGCGACAGCCCCAAAACATCACTGCTCTAGAGGATATCTGCATGGAGGAATAGGCCAAAATACCAGCAACAGTGTGTGAAAACCTTGTGAAGACTTACAGAAAACGTTTGACCTGTGTCATTGCCAACAAAGGGTATATAACAAAGTATTGAGAAACTTTTGTTATTGACCAAATACTTATTTTCCACCATAATTTGCAAATAAATTCATTAAAAATCCTACATTGTGATTTTCTGGATTTTCTTTTCTCATTTTGTCTGTCATAGTTGACGTGTACCTATGATGAAAATTACAGGCCTCTCTCATATTTTTAAGTGGGAGAACTTGCACAATTGGTGGCTGACTAAATACTTTTTTCCCCCACTGTACTACCCACCATTGTGACCTGAACACTCTCTGTGGCTGGCCCTCACTACATATTCGTCGCCAAACCCACTGGCTCCAGGTCATCTATAAATCACTGCTAGGCAAATCCCTGCCTTATCTTAGCTCATTGGTCACCATAGCAACACTCACCCGTAGTATGCGCTCCAGCAGGTATATCTCACTGGTCATCCCCAAAGCCAACACCTCCTTTGGCCGCCATTCCTTCCAGTTCTCTGCTGCCAATGATTGGAACGAACTGCAAAAATCTCTGAAGCTGGAGAATCTTATCTCCCTCACTAACTTTAAGCATCAGTTGTCAGAGCAGCTTACCGATCACTGCACCTGTACACAGCCCATCTGTAATTGTGTAGCTCAGTTGGTAGAGCATGGTGCTTGCAACGCCAGGGTTGTGGGTCCGATTCCCACGGGGGACCAGTATGAAAATGTATGCGCTCACTAACTGTAAGTCGCTCTGGATAAGAGCGTCTGCTAAATGACTAAAATGTAATTAGCCCACCCAACTACCTCATCCCAATATTGTTATTTATTTTGCTCATTTGCACCCCAGTATCTCTATTTGCACATCATCTTCTGCACCTCTATCACTCCAGTGTTAATACTAAATTGCAATTATTTTGCATTATGGCCTATTTATTGCCTTACCTCCATAACTTACTACATTTGCACACACTGTATATAGATTTTCTATTGTGTTTTTGACTGTATGTTTTGTTTATTCCATATGTAACTCTGTGTTGTTGTTGTTTTTATCGCATTGCTTTGCTTTATCTTGGCCAGGTCGCAGTTGTAAATGAGAACTTGTTCTCAACTGGCTTACCTGGTTAAATAAAGGTTAAAAAAAAGCCCAAACCAGATGGGATGGCGTATCGCTGTAGAATGCTGTGGTAGCCATGCTGGTTAAGTGTGCCTTGAATTCTGAATAAATCACAGACAGTGTCACCAGCAAATCACCCCCACACCATAACACCTCCTCCTCCATGCTTTACGGTGGGAGCTACACATGCAGAGATCATCCGTTCACCCACACTGCGTCTCACAAAGACATGGCGGTTGGAACCAAAAATCTCCAATTTGGACTCCAGACCAAAGGACACATTTCCACCGGTCTAATGTCCATTGCTCGTGTTTCTTGGCCCAAGCAGGTCTCTTCTTGTTATTGGTGTCCTTTAGTAGTGGTTTCTTTGCAGCAATTCGACCATGAAGGCCTGATTCACACAGCCCTCTGGACAGTTGATGTTGCGATGTGTCTGTTACTTGAACTCTGTGAAGCATTTATTTGGGCTGCAATTTCTGAGGCTGGTTACTCTAATGAACTTATCCTCTGCAGCAGAGGTAACTCTGGGTCTTCCATTCCTGTGGCGGTCCTCATGAGAGCCAGTTTCATCATAGCGCATGATGGTTTTTGCGACTGTCGTTTCTCTTTGCTTATTTGTTCTTGCCATAAAATGGACTTGGTCTTTTGCCAAATAGGGCTATCTTCTGTATAACCCCCATACCTTGTCACAACTTAACTGATTGGCTCAAACACATTAAGAAGGAAATAAATTCCACAAATTAACTTTTAAGAAGGCACACCTGTTAATTGAAATGCATTCCAGGTGACTATCTCATTAAGCTGGTTTAGAGAATGCCAAGTGTGTGCAAAGCTGTCATCTTGACAAAGGGTGGCTATTTGAAGAATCTCAAATATAAAATATATTTATTTAATAATGTTTTGATTCCATGTGTTATTTCATAGTTTTGATGACTTCACTATTATTCTACAATGTAGAAAATAGTACAAATAAAGAAAACACCTGGAATGAGTAGGCGTGTCCAAACTTTTGACTGGTACTGTATGTTCTCTGTGGGATTTGAAAGGGGTCACGCTAAATCCAAGCTGACTTCCCTTGACACTTTTCTATGGTGTGCCAGGACCATTCACAGTTGAGCTCGCTCAGTTTAGCTCAACACTGATTGGCTAATTTGGTATACTTTTTTGTCAAGGGAGGCAAGATGCTCACTGGCTTCCCTTGCCTTCAATGTTATGTGCGACAACAATGTCATACTTGTTTGGACCAGACAGCATCAGATAGATGGCCTACACGTAGAGAGAAAGAGGGGTGCTGTTTCGCTCTCTCGGATGCTTTCTCCTGTGAGATACATTTAGCCTCTTGTGAATTGAAGGAAAATGATGAAACACAGGGAGATGAAAGATAAATTACTTTGTTTTGTACATTTTTTCTTGCTAAACTTTTTTCAGAAGCCTGGCTTCCCTTGGCATCCATGAATACACGCCACTGGCCTAGATAGGGAGAGCATAGTCTACATTGAGAGAGCAAACAACCAGTGATAGCCTTGAAACTACAGGTATCTGCCAAAATAATGGAAACACTTGAGTCAATTAGGGATATAAAGTATATTGAAAGCAGGTGCTTCCACACAGGTGTTGTTCCTGAGTAAATTAAATAATTAACATCCCATCATGCTTAGGGTCATGTGTAAAAATGCTGGACAGGCCATTATTGTGGCAATTGTTTGGGCTACCATGGCAATGCCCCCATAGGATGACAATGCCCCCATCCACAGGGCATGAGTGGTCATTGAATGGTTTGATGAGCATGAAAACTATGTAAACCATATACCATGGCTGTCTCAGTCACCGGATCTCAATCCAATTGAACACTTATGGGAGATTCTAGAGCAGCTCCTGAGACAGTGTGTGATGGAAAATGTTGTGTTTGTGCTTTTCTAATAACCAATTTGACTGGGTTCATGCAAGTGACTGATTGATCGTGCCTGGGAGGAAGCCTCACTATCAGTATAAGCAATTTGGCAGTACGCCCAGAACCTTGTTTTGAGAACAGAAGGGATAGCTCAGTTTCAAGGTCTCAGCTTGGAGAGAAGAAGCCTCGTGAGTTATTGGTCGGTCACATGCATGACCCAAAAAGTTAATTATGAATTAATTATGAATCATGAATAAGCTAATTCATGCAAATATAGCTTGTCTGTGTAAGCAGTGTATATAAGAGAACTAACGGGACTGCCCCGGTAGAGCTCACTTCAGACCGGTACTTTATGCATCTAAGTTTGACTGTGACCTTTCCAGCTTGCTGTTAATAAACAATGATCAATTTAAGATTGACTTCAGGTGTCGCTGGTGGTAATTTCCACGACACAGCATTTTCCACCACCATCAACAAAACACCAAATTATGGAATTTCTCGTTGAAGAATGGTGTCGCATCCCTCTAATAGAGTTCCAAACACTTTTAGAATCCATGCCAAGGTGCATTGAAGCTGTTCTAGCTCGTGGTGGGCCAACATCCTATTTAGACACATTATGTTGGTATTTCCTTTTATTTTGGCAGTTACCTGTACATTGGATGTGATTTTTCCAGGTTTGTCCAGATTTTGCTGGTATTGCAAGAATTACAGTGCATTCGTAAAGTATTCAGACCCCTTGACTTTTTCCACATTTTGTTTACATTACAGCCTTATTCTAAAATGGATTTTTTTTAAAATTTCCTCATCAATCGTCACACAATAACCAATAATGACAAAGCGAAAACAGTTTTTTTTAAAATGTTTGCACATTTATTTTTAAAAAATGTTTAAAAAACAACGTACTTACATAAGTAATCAGACGCTTTGCTATGAGACTCTAAATTGAGCTCCGGTGCATCCTGTTTCCATTGATCAGCCTTGAGATGTTTCTACAACTTGATTGTAGTCCACCTGTGGTAAATTCAATTGATTGGACATGATTTGGAAATGCACACACCTGTAGATATAAGGTCCCACAGTTGACAGTGCATGTCCGAGCAAAAACCAAGCCATGAGGTCGAAGGAATTGACCGTAGAGCTCCGAGACAGGATTGTGTCGAGACACAGATCTGGGGAAGGGTAACAACAAATATTCTGTAGCATTGAAGGTCCCCAAGAACACAGTGGCCTCCATCACTCTTAAATGGAAGAAGTTTGGAACCACCAAGACTCTTCCTAGAGCTGGCCGCCCGGCCAAACTGAGCAATCAGGGGAGAAGGGCCTAGGTCAGGGAGGTGACCCAAGAACGCGATGGTTACGCTGACAGAGCTCCAGAGTTCCTCTGTGGAGATGGAAGAACCTTCCAGATGGACAACCATCTCTGCAGCACTCCACCAATCAGGCCTTTATGGTAGAGTGGCCAGACAGAAGCCACTCCTCACTAAAAGGCACCTAAAAAACTCTCAGACCATGAGAAACAAGATTGTCTGGTCTGATGAAACTAAGATTGAACTATTTGACCTGAATGCCAAGCATCACAACTGGAAGAAACCTGGCACCATCCCTACGGTGAAGTATGGTGGTGGCAGTATCATGCTATGGGGATGTTTTTCAGCGACAGGGACTGTGAGGCTAGTCAGGATCGAGGGAAAGATGAACGGAGCAAAGTACAGAGAGATCCTTGATGAAATCCTGCTCCAGAGCGCTCAGGACCTCAGACTGGGGCGAAGGTTCACCTTCCAATTCCAACAGGACAACGACCCTAAGAACACAGCCAAGACAAGTCTCTGAATGTCCTTGAGTGACCCAGCCAGAGCCGGACTTGAACCCGATCAAACATCTCTGGAGAGACCTGAAAATATCTGTGCAGCGACGCTCCCCATCCAACCTGACAGAGCTTGAGAGGATCTGCAGAGAAGAATGGGAGAAACTCAACAAATACAGGTGTGCCAAGCTTGTAGCGTCATACCCAAGAAGACTCAAGGCTGTAATCGCTGCCAAAGGTGCTTCAACAAAGTACTGAGTAAAGGGTCTGAATACTTATGTAAATGTGATATTTCTGTTTTTTATTTTTAATACATTTGCAAAACTTTCTAAAAGCCTGTTTTTGCTTTGTCATTATGGGGTATTGTGTGTAGATAAAAAAAATATATAAAAAAAAAACATTTAACCCATTTTAGAATAAGGCTGTAACGTAACAAAGTGCTCTTCCAAGCGTTGTAGGTGAGCAGTCATCACTCGTGTGGGACACTTACTGATGTTGTTTTCTGTTAGTAACATGCACAGCTGAGGGAAGGGGGCATGGTTCACTTTTGAAAGACTTTCCAATAAGAATGGTTTCCTCTGAATCCACTGTTTCGGTCACTCATCTATAGAATGTTTTTGTATTTCCCATGCATATTTTTTTTACATCCATTGTGAATGACAACAGTTCCTCTCTCAATGCGAAAAATCACTCCCCCTCGAAACCACCAAGCCTCGGTATGAAATAGAAGTGTCATGTGCTGATCCCATATCTCCACATAGTTTTGTGAACAGGCTTGCGCGTAGTGGATGTGGTTCGATGTAGTTTACAATCGAAGTTACCTGCTGCTCTCCGAGTTCTGTGCTCAGCTCTTTTGCCGCCAGTTGCTCTCATTGTATCATACAATGTATCGATATGGCAGAAGGAGACACATTCATAACTACAGTGCAGAGGCCTGCCCGCCATCCTGCAATAGATGGAGCCCCCTCTGTGCAAAAGCCCACCATTCGATCACATGGAATCTGTTTTTCATCAATATAGCCACACAGCACACTGAACAACATGCATATCAGGTGATGCCACATGGGGTCACGACCCCTAGTTTGGGAACCCCTGCTATAAGCAATGCCATGATTGAAATTGGGGTAAATTTACCTCTAGAGCATTCTCTCACAACAAATTCAAGAAAACGTACAGTATTATACAGAGCCATGGATTGCACAGAACTCCCTTCCATCTCATATAGCGCAAGTGAACAGCAAACCTGGTTTCAAAAAACTAATAAAGCAACACCTCACGGCACAATGCCTCTCCTCCATGTGAGCTACTTTTTGTGTGTATGTACTGACATGTATGTGTAACTGATATATGCAAACACATGCACATTACATGTTCATGTTTTAAAATGTATGTAAATTGTAAAGTCTTCTGTCTGTAATGTATTTTTTGTAATGTGTCAGACCCAAGTAACCATTGGCGTCGGCTATTGGGGATCCTAATAAAATCACAAATCAAATCACATCGGTCATGGATCAAATAACCTACAATTTACCTAAACTCTGCTCCCCCCTCTCTTCTCCCCCCTCTCTCTCCTTTCTCTATTGTGTGATCCTCTTCCCAATTGTTGGAAACCCCAGTCATTCACCCCTATCCTCCTCTGTTTGACAACAAAACCACCAGTGACAGTTATTGTTGTTCCTGTTCCCTCTATTTCTCTGTGTCACTTGTTCTGACTGTCCTTCACTTTTTACTGTTTGTCAGAATTGTGGCCACTGGGAAAATACAATTTGGTACGGGTGTAACGGTTCACCAAACCCACGGATCGGTACGTATTGCGATTTTTGGGGTCACGGTTTCAGTACAGCGAGAAAATTAAATGCAATTCACAATGTTCAGCATTCACAATGTTCCTTGCATTGTCTTTTGTGGCCGGATTGTTATGTTGGGCCTCTCAAGTTTCCACTTTGATGCTGCGTTTGTAACCATGTGGGAGGTGGAAATGTACCGGTTGTGAAGTCGTAAATACCAGTTGGATGCATTCATGTGATTTGAACTCGTTGAGAAATGCAGATTGGCTAATGGCCAACAAGCTGTGTCAACCATAAACTAAAAGTACAGTTATCATGCTTGTAAGCAAATTATAGCATTCAAAAACCACATTTAAAATATTTATTTTTATAAATAATGTTTTGTGTTGCATTTAACTGCCGAAAATTCTGTTATAGTGGCCATTTCCTTAGTAGGTGATGTCAAATGTCACCACGTGGGAGAAGTGGGTGCTCATGATGATAGACAAGTTTACCACTAGTGATTACCAGTTTGAGGGCCGTTCAAGTGGATTTTTCCCAGTCGTATGTGGTAAATTTCCACTTGGTTACGAATGCACCATGACATAAAGTGGGCATGTCTGTAGCACGGTACATCTCCCACTCCGGGGTAATGTGATGTGCTGTCAGTCACTGTTAAGTAAGTGCAACACAGGGTGCATTGGCCAATTCATTGAACGTTATGGCTTTGGTTTGCTTATATAGAGTGGGTACTACCTGTTTGCTGAAATGGGTGCAAGAGGGAAGTTCCTAATGTGGCTCGAGCACTTTCACAAAGTGCTGAAACCCCCTATTCTCAACCACAGAGAATGGGTGCATATCCATCTATAAACCAAAGTGTAAAAAAAAATATGAACACAGCCTACCTATCGCGCTTGTAATTTCTTTGGCCCGGTCAGAATCAGCTGCCAAGGGCTGCTTGAATGCAGAGGGGTGATAATGTTGTGTTGTTGTTTCGGCTTGCTCCGGTATACTGGGGTGATGTTGGCGTAAATGTGTCAACATATTTGAGGTGTTGGCAGCTGCATAGGCTATTCTTGTTGAGCGTAACAACATACTGTTAATGTTTTATCCACAACTCTCTGTCCATCATCATTGTAATCTACTGGGAAGCCAAAATGTTCCCAAACTGGAGATTTAAACAATGATGGAAGATCCTCCAATTCTGGTTGATCGACCCCCACCACTCGCAATTGTACAGAATTAGTTCCCGGCTACGCCTCACAAAAGGACAGTTTGAAATGCGCCAATTAAGATTTTAATTTTGATTACAATGTGCACATAGGCTCTAGTTGTTTTAACGAAATTGCCTGAAAAGTTGTTTTCAGCTCAGATTTACTCAAGAGGCATAGGCCTACAATGCAGTGTAGGCATAGCCTATAGGCCTAGTGTTTTTATTTTGTATTTATTTTGTATGTATTCATTCAGGTTCATTCAGGTTCACAGTGCGGACCGTACACCCCTACAAAATTAGATTGCATATTTGAATATGAATGACTGTGTATTCATAAGCGTACTGCTTCAAGTAATCAAATGTTCAAGTTGCAGTTGTGTGGTCCAGATTGAAGACCATGGTTAGTTGAAGAGTTGAGTCAGGTGTGTTGCATCCTGCCTGATGTTTAACCCTAACCATTGCCCTTTACCTGCTCCATGTTGTCTATCTGATGTGTAGGCTAACCCTTCTTTACCTGTCACAGGTACGCCATGGCCCTGTACAACCAGCACGTCTGCCCTGTGGATAACTGGTACGTAGCTAAATCATACCTCATTCATGTTAAAGTATAACTGATAACGTTTGAACTACTTTGCAGATATGAAACAAACAGACAATCATAATATCAGTCAGAAATAACCAATTCCCAGTTTATGCTACAAAACCAACTTTATAAGAGGTTTTAAAAATAGGTTATATTTGACTCAACATTCCATGACATACAGTAAGGGATTGTTGGCAGAATTGATAGATGCAGTTCAATGCATGATTAATATAATTCACCAATACATTTCTTGGTAGTCTAAACCATATTGCTATCAGGTTGTAAATCAAGTTTCAATGACTCAATATTTTGGACAAAAACGGACGAATGTAACTAAGGCTGGGAATGTCAATACAATCAAACTAGCAAGGGCAATGATCACAAGTAAGTTATAACGTGGCTAATAGGCTAGTGTATCTATTTATGTAGCAAGCTAAATACACAGAACCTAACGTTAGCAAGATAGCTAGCTAGAAGGATGTCATGTCATTGGAGGAGTGGGTGAGTGACTGACTTTTTCCCTCAAATTGTTTTTCGGTGGCTACACAGCTAGAGATGTAGGTGTCATTCGGTTAGCTAGTAAGAAATGTAGCTAGCTAGCTATGCTGAACTTGAACGACTGTTATCCAGTTATGTCTTGCGTTCGCAAATTCACTCTGGCTATCGACTGAGTGTGCCAGAGCGCAGAATAACTGATGAATTTACGAACGCGTAACACCCGCTGAATATGACCGGTGTCAGTAAACGTAGGCAAAAAAAGTAATAGTTTGTCACAAACGCTCTAGATAACATGTAAACAGCCTAGCCAGCAGGCTGATTCCCCATCTTTTATCAGGGCAATTTTGATGGCCAACTAGCTGAAAAAGTTTGAGAGGGTTTATCTAATGTTGCTTCGTTAGATTTTAGCTCATCTTGCTCTGGCTAGCGTTAGTTGTTGATCTTGTTGATGTGTGTATAGAGAAAAATAGCCTACCTTTTTATGGTTGTTTGATCAATAGGACTGTAAAGTTCCCAAATGTAAGAGGACTCCCGTGGTATTTACATATTTGCAGAAATCCATTCAGGTGTATTTTGTGGCTTTTGCCAAATGCGTTCTAATAATCGAAGTTTGCGCTTTTGCAACTGACTATAAACACACAGTCAAGTTCAAAGTGAATGATGGCAGGCCTTTGTGGCAAATGGCTTGTTTGCATAAAGGCCTACTGTAGCTCTGATTGACTATGGCGCGTCGGTCTGCGTAGAGTCTGGTCCTGGACCTGGACGAGACAGATTTGTTTTATTAATGAACGGCCGCTTTCCCAATATATATTGCTATAGAATTTTCACACATGCCTTAGTATACATAATTCCCAAACATTCTAAGAATTTATGAGAACGTGAAAATGATCATATCTACAGTGCCTTGCAAAAGTATTCAGTCCCCGTGGCTTTTTTCCTATTTTGTTGCATTACAACCTGTAATTTAAATGGATTTTTATTTGGATTTCATGTAATGGACAGACACAAAATAGTCCAAATTGGTGAAGTGAAATGAAAAAAATAACTTGTTTCAAAGAATTCAAAAAAATTGATAACGGAAAAGTGGTGCATGCATATGTATTCACCCCCTTTGCTATGAAGCCCCTAAATAAGATCTGGTGCAACCAATTACCTTCAGAAGTCACATAAATAGTTAAATAAAGTCCACCTGTGTGCAATCTGTGTCACATGATCTGTCACATGATCTCAGTATATATACAGTTGAAGTCTGAGGTTTACATACACTTAGGTTGGAGTCATTAAAACTTGTTTTTCAACCACTCCACAAATTTCTTGTTAACAAAATATAGTTTTGGCAAGTCGGTTAGGACATCTACTTTGTGCATGACACAAGTAATTTTTCCAACAATTGTTTACAGACAGATTATTTCACTTATAATTCACTGTATCACAATTCCAGTGGGTCAGAAGTTTACGCACACTAAGTTGACTGTGCCTTTAAACAGCTTGGAAAATTCCAGAAAATGATGTCATGGCTTTAGAAGCTTCTGATAGGCTAATTGACATCATTTGAGTCAATTGGAGGTGTACCTGTGGATGTATTTCAAGGCCTACCTTCAAACTCAGTGCCTCTTTGCTTCATGGGAAAATCAAAAGAAATCAGCCAAGACCTCAGAAATGAATGTGTACACCTCCACAAGTCTGGTTCATCCTTGGGAGAAATTTCCAAACACCTGAAGGTACCACGTTCATCTGTACAAACAATAGTACGCAAGTATAAACACCATGGGACCACGCAGCTGTCATACCGCTCAGGAAGGAGACGCGTTCTGTCTCCTAGAGATGAACGTACTTTGGTGCGAATAGTGCTAATCAATCCCAGAATAACAGCAAAGGACCTTGTGAAGATACTTTTGTACCTGTTTCCTCCAGTATCTATATCCACAGTAAAACAAGTCCAATATCGACATAACCTGAAAGGCTGCTCAGCAAGGAAGAAGCCACTGCTCCAAAACCGCCATAAAAAAGACAGACTACGGTTTGCAACTGCACATGGGGACAAAAAAAAAAGATAATACTTTTTGGAGAAATGTCCTCTGGTCTGATGAAACAAAAATAGAACTGTTTGGCCATAATGACCATAGTTATGTTTGGAGGAAAAAGGGGGTTGCTTGCAAGCCGAAGAACACCATCCCAACTGTGAAGCACGGGGGTGGCAGCATCATGCTGTGGGGGTGCTTTGCTGCAGGAGGGACTGGTGCACTTCACAAAATAGATGGCATCATGAGGAAGGGAAATTATGTGGATATGTTGAAGCAACATCTCAAGACATCAGTCAGGAAGTTAAAGCGTGGTCGCAAATGGGTCTTCCAAATGGACAATGACCCCAAGCATACTTCCAAAGTTGTGGCAAAATGGCTTAAGGGCAACAAAGTCAAGGTATTGGAGTGGCCATCACAAAGCCCTGACCTCAATCCTACAGAACATTTGTGGGCAGAACTGAAAAAGCGTGTGCGAGCAAGGAGGCCTACAAACCTGACTCAGTTACACCAGCTCTGTCAGGAGGAATGGGCCAAAATTCACCCAACTTATTGTTGTGGGAAGCTTGTGGAAGGCTACCCGAAACGTTTGACCCAAGTTAAACAATTTAAAGGCAATGCTACCAAATACTAGTTGAGTGTATGTAAACTTCTGACCCACTGGGAATGTGATAATAATAATAATAATAATAATAATAATAATAATAATAATAATAATAATAATAATAATAATATGCCATTTAGCAGACGCTTTTATCCAAAGCGACTTAGTCGTGTGCATACATTTTTACATATGGGTGGTCCCTGGGATCGAACCCACTACCCTGGCATTACAAGCGCCATGCTCTACCAATTGAGCTACAGAGGACCAAGAAATAAATAAAAGGTGAAATAAATCATTCTTTCTACTATTATTCTGACATTACACTTTCTTAAAATAAAGTGGTGATCCTAACTGACCTAAAACAGGGAATTTTTACTAGGATTAAATGTCAGGAATTGTGAAAAAAGGAGTTTAAATGTATTTGGCTAAGGTATATGTAAACCTCCGACTTCAACTGTACACCTGTTCTGAAAGGCCCCAGAGTCTGCAATACCACTAAGCAAGGGGTACCACCAAGCAAGCGGCACCATGAAGACCAAGGAGCTCTCCAAACAGGTCAGGGACAAAGTTGTGGAGAAGTACAGATCAGGGTTGGGTTCTAAAAAAATATCAGAAACTTTGAACATCCCACGGAGCACCATTAAATGCATTATTAAAAAATTGAAAGAATATGGCACCACAACAAACCTGCGAAGAGAGGGCCGCCCACCAAAACTCACGGACCAGGCAAGGAGGGCATTCATCAGATAGGCAACAAAGAACCAAAGATAACCCTGAAGGAGCTGCAAAGCTCCACAGCGGTGATTGGAGTATCTGTCCAGAGGACCACTTTAAGCCGTACACTCCACAGAGCTGGGCTTTACTGAAGAGTGGCCAGAAAAAAGCCATTGCTTAAAGAAAGAAATAAGCAAACGCTTTGGTGTTCGCCAAACGGCACGTGGGAGACTCCCCAAGCACATGGAAGAAGGTACTCTGGTCAGATGAGACTGAAATAGAGCTTTTTGGCCATCAAGGAAAACGCTATGTCTGGCACAAACCCAACACCTCTCATCACCCCGAGAACACCATCCCCACAGTGAAGCATGGTGGTGGCAGCATCGTGCTGTGGGGATGTTTTTCATCGGCAGGGACTGGGAAACTGGTCAGAATTGAAGAAATGATGGATGGCGCTAAATACAGGGAAATTCTTGAGGGAAACCTGTTTCAGTCTTCCAGATATTTGAGACTGGGACGGAGGTTCACCTTCCAGCAGGACAATGACCCTAAGCATACTGCTAAAGCAACAATTTGAGTGATGGGAAACATTTAAATGTTCATTTTAATTCCAGGTTGTAAGGCAACAAAATAGGAAAAATGCCAAGGGGGGTGAATACTTTCGCAAGCCACTGTAAGCGTTTGTTTGTCAGAGAATGTAAAAAAAAAGTTTCCATGTTGCTCAAATGCTGTCAGTTCCACTTTAATAACAGGTTATAACTGCCATTAAAATCCTTGAGTGGGCCGACTAAGCGTTTTTTTCAGGCCGCCTAAGTCCAAACAGTGTAAAAAAAGAAATATATATTTTTGTATTTAATTTTAGAAAATAAATGTTGGGGTGGAAAAACTTAAACGTGTAAACGTAAACGACTAAAACCAGATATAAATTATGTAGAAAAGATAATGGAGCTACAGTATATGTTTCATTATAACGATCACCAAAATACTAACAATCACCAAAATAAAAGCTAGACAGTCAGGGATAATTGAAAAATTCCAAAACCATTTAGCAGTATAGATTTTGTTATTATGTTTGAGCAAAAGAACACAGCGTTAGCCATGCCAAAATGCATAGAATTGCAGAAAATTTGCTTTAAAACTGCAACCTTTTCTCTCAGCTGCATGGCAAAATGTGTAGAATTGTAGGAAATTGGTGAAAGTTTCTTTACACCGCCAAGATGGGGGCTTCTAAAATTCAGCCGCGCCGACGGGCCGACCACACCCCATGCCACGCCCCCTGCCACGCCACCACCTAAGCCCCTTTTTGATCCAGAAAAAAACCTGTTTAGGCTAGTTAATGTTTAGGCTACAAGTAGAAACTCTATAGCACTCACGGCCACTGTCCCTACAATGTGACACAACACCTGTTTCTGGGGCTAGTAGGTGCAGACACTGACCTACAGCATACAGTATGTCTAAAGGGAATGCTACAAAAACATGAAAGACAACTTTATTGAGAGCAGGTGAAATAACACTCAAAGTACCATTGTATTGTCTCCCTCTGTGATGGAAGAACCAATAATATACAGTTTGACCTGTGTCATTGCCAACAAAGGGTATATAACAAAGTATTGAGAAACTTTTGTTATTGACCAAATACTTATTTTCCACCATAATTTGCAAATAAATTCATTAAAAATCCTACAATGTGATTTTCTGGAAAATGTTTTCTCATTTTGTCTGTCATAGTTGACGTGTACCTATGATGAAAATTACAGGCCTCTCATCTTTTTAAGTGGGAGAACTTGCACAATTGGTGGCTGACTAAATACTTTTTTTCCCCAATGTACAACATTGATGCTAATATTTACCTCAGGTCAAACACACTGATATAATGTTGCTGGTCTTGTGAAGATTCTAACTGTACCACACAGAGGGAGGTGCATTCCTGTGTGTGTGTTTATATGGTGTGGGAGTAGCAGTGGTTCACCAGAGTATTTCTGGGTTATGAAAAAATCACACGTGTGTAACGTGTGTGTGTGTGAGACAGTGTGTGTGCACTGAGACATACTGTCCTTAGTGATGATGTTTAACTGTTTAAGTCTTACACCATACTGGCTGTGTGTGGATTTGTCAAAACAATCTTCCATGTAACGTCACTTCCAGACTAGTATTTCCATAACAGGACTGTTGCAATAGTGAAATATAGTCTGCTATTACGCACTAGACTGTTTCACAGTGTTGTTTCAAATTACAAGGCCTGACATTACTTTTAAAACCTTGTACTCATCAAAGCATTCCCCCTCCTGTGTGTGTGTGTGTGTGTGCACGCGTGGGTGTGCATGCGTTTTGTTTGTGTAGGCTGTATAACCAGTCGTGTGAGGAGGAGCTTTATCTACAGAGTGGACCAACTTTGTGCTGTACTCTGGACAATGTTCCTCTCATCAGGTTAGTCTAATCACTCACTCACTAACTCACTCACTCACTCACTCACTCACAATGTCCCTGCAGACTAAGAATGACTTCATGGCAGAAATACATAAATCATGTCTTGTTACCTGTCGTCATCGCTCAGTTAATTTAGGAAAATTAAAACGAGTGCTCATACCAAATGGCACCCTATTCCCTATATAATGCACTACCTTTGGTCAAACGTAGTGCACTAAATAGTAAATAGGTTGCCATTTGGGATGGAACCAGCACACAAACACTAAGCTCTACTTCGCCTACAACATTCTCTTGAACACCCTTGTTGGGAAGAGAATAATCATCTCTGGCCCCCTGCCGTGCTATAGAAGATATAGCCGCCTCGCTGCCTTAAACGAATTCCTGAAGAAATTTTGCAAAGTCTCTTTTTGTGACAATTTTGACTTGCTGTGGGAGCAACCAACACTCTTTAAAAGAGAAGGGATTCACCCTAACCGCAGAGGTTCCCAGATAATAGAAGTGCAGTCAATGTAAGTAACCTAATCTATGTTCCTTTAACTGTTAACTGTTAGTATTGTCAGCAATAATAATATGCCCATAGAATTTAATTCCACTGTTTGCACTGAAACTGTCTGCCTTAGGAAGAAGCCCACTGTGGGCAGCTCAATCAGTACCGTTGGCTCAAATGTAAATGTCACTGAAATGTCTACCTCAGATCCGCCTCTCAGAATAGTACTAAAATCGCGGGTCACTACTTCACAGGAGAGCCATTTGAACGTAAACTTTTTTTAAAAATCAAAATGCGTTTTTTGGCAGAAATGCCTTCTGGAACATGTGAACTTTCATGTGCCTTAATAACAAACTTGTATGCCATGCCTTGTATAAAATTGTTGAATTACGAGCCTTTGGTTATGCCACAGAAAAAGACAGCAACCTTCCCACTAGCCATGATTGGCTGAGATAATGAGTGGGCTGGACATGCCGAGAGAGGAGTTCAGATTGGTCTGCCATATAGCACGCTTCTGTCTATTTGAGCTGGTCAGTATGTGTAGGTAATCCTGTCTAACGCAGCTTTTTTGAATGTATCATGTAGTGAAGCTGCATAAGTGTTGCTCCACTTTCTGGAGGATCGAGTTTTGAAATCAGTGGAATTAGAGTATGATAGCTAAAGAGATGGAGAAAACACCTGTCTCCGGATTACATCTTCAAACTAAGGGCAACCATGGCATCCGTGACAGGGAGACGCGTCCATCCATGCACAATGTATACAGGTAAGATAGTCTAGCTAGCTACATTTTCAGATAATACACGTTTCTAATTTTGACAGAGTGGTTTAATTTCAAGTTAAAGTGTACTGTTAGCTAGCTAGCTAACGTTAGCTGGCTGGCTCGCAAGCTGACGTTACGTGTATGATCTTATTATTTGTATCTCAGAGCCATTTGCTTGGCTAGTTATAGCCTAATGTTAGCTAGCTAACGTTGAACCTGGTTGGTTAGCTACCTGCAGATTCATGCAAGGTAGTAAAGTCATGAGTTGGGATTATGGTTCATTGTTTAACTAGCTAGTCAACGTTAGCTGGCTGCCTCGCTAGCTAACGTTATGTGTATGATCTTCTTATTCGTATCTCAGAGCCATTTGCTTGGCTAGTTATAGTCTAATGTTAGCTAGCTAACATTGAACCTGGTTGGTTAGCTACCTGCAGATTCATGCAGGGTAGTAACGTCATGAGTTGGGATTATGGTTCATTGTTTATTATGGCTACAGGTTAATTTGCCTCACCTAAAGCCTATTCTCGTAGGAAGTTGCTATAGACCACCGAGTGCTAAAAGTCAGTATTTGGACTATATGTGTGAAATGCTCGATAATGTCTGTGATATAAACAGAGGGGTATATTTTCTGGGTGACCTAAATATTGACTGGTTGTCATCAAGCTGTCCACTAAAAAACTTCAAGCAGTACAGTGCCTTCCTATTTTGTTGCATTACAACCTGTAATTGAAATTGATTTTTATTTGGATTTCATGTAATGGACAGACACAAAATAGTCCAAATTGCTGAAGTGGAATTAAAAAATAACTTGTTTCCCAAAAAAAATTCAAATAATAATAACGGAAAAGTGGTGCGTGCATAAATATTCACCCGCTTTGCTATTAAGCCCCTAAATAAGATCTGGTGCAACCAATTACCTTCAGAAGTCACATAATTAGTTAAATAAAGTCCACCTGTGTGCAATCTAAGTGTCACATGATCTGTCACATGATCTCAGTATATATATACCTGTTATATACCATCACCCCGAGAACACCATGTTTTTCATCGGCAGGGACTGGGAAACTGGTCAGAATTGAAGGAATGATGGATGGCGCTAAATACAGGGAAATTCTTGAGGGAAACCTGTTTCAGTCTTCCAGAGATTTGAGACTGGCACGGAGGTTCACCTTCCAGCAGGACAATGACCCTAAGCATACTGCTAAAGCAACACTTGAGTGATGGGAAACATTTAAATGTCTTGGAATGGCCTAGTCAAAGCCCAGACCTCAATCCAATTGAGAATCTGTGATATGATTTAAAGATTGCTGTACACCAGCGGAACCCATCCTACTTGAAGGAGCTGGAGCATGTTTGCCTTGAAGAATGGGCAAAAATCCCAGTGGCTAGATGTGCCAAGCTTATAGAGACATACCCCAAGAGACTTGCAGCTGTAATTGCTGCAAAAGGTGGCTCTACAAAGTATTGACTTTGGGGGGGTGAATAGTTATGCACGCTCAAGTTTTCTGTTTTTTTGTCTTATTTCTTGTTTGTTTCACAATAAAAAATATTTTGCATCTTCAAAGTGGTAGGCATGTTGTGTAAATCAAATGATACAAACCTCCCAAAAATCAATTTTAATTCCAGGTTGTAAGGCAACAAAATAGGAAAAATGCCAAGGGGGGAGAATACTTTCGCAAGCCACTGTACCCGATGCCTGCAATCTGGTTTAGGTGATCAGCCAATCTACCAGGGTATTTACAAACAGAACAGGAACTAAATCATCCACGTGTATTGACCACAACTTTACTAATGCAGCAGAAATCTGCTCTAAAGCGGTATCCACACCCATCGGATGTAGTGATCATAATATAATAGGCATATCTAGAAAAAACAAAGTTCCATAGACTTTACCTAAAATTGTGTATAAACGATCATACAATAGGTTTTGCAATGATTCCTTTGTCGAAGATGTGAAAAATATTTGTTGGTCTGATGTGTGTAATGAGGAAAACCTGACGACGCACTTGATTCATTTATTAAATGACCTCTTCCGGTTACTGATAGGCCTGCCAAGAACTGTCAAATCCCCATGGATAGATGATTAATTGGTGGTCCTCTGTAGCTCAATTGGTAGAGCATGGCGCTTGTAATGCCAGGGTAGTGGGTTTGATCCCCGGGACCACACATACGTAAAAATGTATGCACACATGACTGTAAGTCGCTTTGGATAAAAGCGTCTGCTAAATGGCATATTATATTATATTATTATTAATTGAAAAACTGTATGGCTGAGAGGGATGAGGGAAAGGGAATAGCAAATAAATCTGACAACACAGCAGATTGGCAAACATACAGTAAATTGAGAAATCACGTAACTAAACTGTCACGGATTCTGCCGAGGCTGCTCCTCCTCCTAGTTTGGGCAGGCTTCGGCGTTCGTCGTCCCCGGAGTACTAGCTGCCACCGTTGAATGTTTCTATGTTTGATTGCTTTTGTCTGTCTTTTACACCTGTGTCCGTTTGTGTCTGATTACGTGTTCTATAAGTTGCCTGTTTTGTATTGGTTAGGTTGTGTGTTGTTTTTCGCCTGTCCGTAGTGCTGCGTGTTTTGTATCTGTTTCGTTGTTTATTGTTTTACGCATAGTTTGCGTATTGCTCGCCTCTGGTTTTCTTGAGGCCGTTTACTGTATATTTGCCTTGTGGTGTCACAAGTAAACTTTGTTGGACTAAGCTTCGGTGTCCTGCGCCTGACTCCCACACCACATACACCTCAGCCTTGACAGAACAACACACCAGTATGGAGTCAGCAGGAGCAGTGGCGGCACCCAAGTCGCTGGAGGATCGGATCAGCGACCAAGACACCATGATCCGGCAACTTGGGGCCGCCATGAACGAGGTGTCCAACACTCTGCGCCAGTTGGTTACGGGAGAGGTGCCCACGCCTTCTCACACCATACCATCACCAACGGCCAGTCCTCCTCTCTCAGCACCGGAACCCAGTGGCATTCGGCTCTCGCTCCCGAGGGCATATGATGGTTCTGCAGCCGGGTGTCAGGGGTTCCTCCTGCAGGTGGAACTCTACCTGGCCACCATACACCCAGCGCCCTCGGGATACGAGAGCGTCTCCGCCCTCATCTCCTGTCTATCCGGCAAGGCGTTGGAGTGGGCCAACGCCGAATGGAGGGGAATAGACGCCGCTACCATCACCTACGCGGAGTTCTCCCGCCGCTTCAGGGCTGTCTTCGATCATCCACCTGAGGGGAAGGCGGCGGGGGAGCGTCTGTTCCACCTCCGACAGGAGAAGAGGAGCGCACAGGAGTTCGCCCTGGAGTTCCGGACTCTAGCGGCGGATGCGGGGTGGAATGAGAGGGCCCTCATCGACCATTACCGGTGTAGCCTACGAGAGGACGTTCGTCGTGAGCTGGCCTGCAGGGACACCAACCTATCCTTCGACCAGTTGGTGGACATCTCCATCCGTCTCGACACCCTGCTGGCTACCCGCGGACGTCCCGAGTGGGGGTCGTCCATTCCACCCTCCAGCACCTCCGAGCCGATTCCCATGGAGCTCGGAGGTGCTGGCGCTAGAGAGAGGAGGAGAGAGAACCCGAGGGGGGCCATCCCCTGCACCAACTGTGGCCGTGGAGGACACACCGCGGCCAGGTGCTGGGGAGGGTCTCCTGGGAGAGGGGACAACAGGTCACGCACTGGGGAGTCATTTCAGGTGAGTAGGCGCCCCAGTTACCCAGAGCTCTCTGTTGGTCACATGAGTATACCTGTGAGATTTCCACAGGTGGCACCTCATTCCCAGCATAAGGCGCTAGTAGATTCAGGCGCAGCTGGGAATTTTGTTGATCGTGCATTTTGTTATAGGTTAGGAATTCCCTTTCGGCCGGTAGAAGCCCCCTTTCCGGTTCATGCCCTAGACAGCCGGCCGTTGGGGTCGGGGTTGATCAGAGAAGTCACAGCACCACTTAAGATGACGACGCAGGGGGGTCATGAGGAGATCATTCAGTTTTATCTGATTGACTCTCCTGCGTATCCCGTGGTGCTGGGGTTTCCCTGGTTAAGCACCCATGATCCTACCATTGCGTGGCAACAGAGGGCTCTTATGGAGTGGTCTGCCCAGTGTGTAGGGAGATGTCTAGGTGTTTCCTTAGGGGCGACCTCGGTAGAGAGTCCGAACCAAGTGCCCGCAATGCGCATTCCTCCTGAATATGAGGATTTAGCACTTGTGTTCAGCAAAACGAGGGCAACACGGCTACCACCTCATAGACAGGGGGATTGTGCGATAGATCTCCAAACAGGAGCGGCACTTCCACGGAGCCGTGTGTATCCCCTGTCTCAAGAGGATACATAGCCGAGTCCTTGGCACAGGGATACATACGGTCCTCCACTTCCCCGGTTTCCTCGAGTTTCTTCTTTGTGAAGAAGAAGGACGGGGGTTTGCGCCCGTGTATTGATTACCGTAGTCTCAATCAGATCACGGTTCAGTACAGTTACCCTCTTCCACTGATTGCGACTATGACAGAATCATTACGCGGAGCGCGGTTCTTCACAAAGTTGGATCTCAGGAGCGCGTACAATCTGGTGCGCATTAGGGAGGGGGATGAATGGAAAACAGCATTTAGCACCACCTCGGGTCATTACGAGTATCTCGTCATACGGGTTAATGAATGCTCCTTCAGTCTTCCAATCCTTTGTTGACGAGATTTTCCGGGACATGCATGGGCAGGGTGTGGTAGTATACATCGACGACATCCTAGTGTACTCTACTACACGAGCCGAGCATGTAGCCCTGGTGTGCCGAGTGTTGAGGAGACTGTTGGAGCATGACTTGTATGTCAAGGCAGAGAAATGCTTGTTCTTCCAGGAGTCCGTCTCCTTTTTGGGTTATCGGTTGTCCGCGTCTGGTGTGGAGATAGAGGTTGACCGTGTGTCGGCCGTGCATAATTGGCAAACTCCAACCACTGTAAAAGAGGTGCAGCAGTTTTTGGGTTTTGCTAATTACTACCGGAGGTTTATCCGGGGCTTTGGACAGGTTGCAGCTCCCATTACGTCCCTGCTAAAGGGGGGTTCGGTTCGTTTGCAGTGGTCAGCTGAGGCGGACAGGGCATTTGTCAAACTGAAGAACCTGTTCACCTCGGCTCCGGTGCTGGCGCATTCGGATCCCTCTTTACCATTCCAAGTAGAGGTAGACGCGTCCGAGGCCGGCATTGGGGCAGTCCTGTCGCAACGGTCCGGCACGCCACCTAAGCTCCGCCCCTGTGCGTTCTATTCTAAGAAGCTCAGCTCGGCGGAGCGTAATTATGACGTAGGGGACAGGGAGCTGTTAGCTGTAGTCCAGGCCCTAAAGGTGTGGAGGCATTGGCTTGAGGGGGCTCAACACCCTTTCCTCATTCTGACTGATCACCGTAACCTGGAGTACATCCGGGCAGCTAGGAGATTGAACCCTCGTCAGGCTAGGTGGAACATGTTCCTGACCCGGTTTGTTTTTAAGATCACATACATCCCAGGGTCCCAGAACGGTAAGGCAGACGCCCTGTCCCGGCGGTATGACACAGAGGAGAGGTCCATTGAGCCTACTCCCATACTGCCGGAGTCTTGTCTGGTGGCTCCGGTGGTGTGGGAGGTCGATGCGGAGATCGAGCGGGCACTGCGTACCGACCCTACTCCCCCCGAGTGTCCTGTGGGGTGGACGTACGTTCCGCTCGATGTTCGTGATCGCCTTATTTATTGGGCTCATACATCACCCTCCTCTGGACATCCAGGTATTGGCCGGACAGTGCACTGCCTTAGCGTGAAATACTGGTGGCCAACGTTAGCTAAGGATGTGAGGGTTTATGTCTCCTCCTGCTCGGTGTGCGCCCAGTGTAAGGCGCCTAGACATTTGCCCAGGGGAAAGTTACATCCCCTGCCCGTTCCACAACGACCATGGTCCCACCTCTCGGTGGATTTTGTGACTGACCTACCCCCCTCCCAGGCGAATACCACCATTTTGGTCGTTGTGGATCGGTTTTCCAAGGCCTGTCGTCTCCTCCCAATGCCGGGTCTCCCTACTGCCCTACAGACCGCTGAGGCCCTATTTACCCACGTGTTCCGGCACTATGGGGTCCCCGAGGATATTGTGTCTGACCGAGGTCCCCAGTTCACCTCCAGAGTCTGGGGGGCGTTCATGGAACGCTTGGGGGTCTCGGTGAGCCTTACCTCGGGGTACCACCCAGAGAGCAATGGGCAGGTTGAACGAGTCAACCAGGATGTGGGTAGGTTTCTGAGGTCCTATTGCCAGGGCCGGCCGGAGGAGTGGTCTAGGTATATCCCCTGGGCAGAGATGGCCCAGAACTCTCTCCGCCACTCCTCCACCAATTTAACACCTTTCCAGTGTGTTTTAGGGTATCAGCCGGTCCTGGCACCATGGCACGAGAGCCAGATCGAGGCCCCTGCGGTGGATGAGTGGATTCGGCGCTCGGAGGAGACGTGGGACGCTGCCCATGTCCATCTGCAGCGGGCCATCCGTCAACAAAAGGCGAGCGCCGATCGTCACCGCAGTGAGGGGCCGGTATATGCACCGGGAGATCGAGTCTGGCTCTCGACCCGAAACCTGCCCCTCCGCCTGCCCTGCCGGAAGCTGGGTCGGCGGTTTGTGGGGCCCTTTAAAGTCCTGAGAAGATTGAACGAGGTGTGTTACAGGTTACAACTGCCTATTGAGTACAAGAATATTAACCCCTCGTTCCATGTGTCTCTTCTCAGGCCGGTGGTAGCTGGCCCACTCCAAGAAAATGAGATAGGAGAGACCCCTCCGCCCCCTTTGGACACCGGCGTACAGGGTCTGGACCATCTTGGACTCGAGGCGCCGGATGAGTGGTCTCCAGTATCTCGTGGAGTGGGAGGGGTACGGTCCGGAGGAACGGTGCTGGGTGCCTAGGAGGGACATCCTAGATCCATCCCTCCTGACGGAGTTCCACCGTGGGCATCCCACGCGCCCGGGTCCGCGTCCTCCTGGCCGTCCTCGACGCCGGGGTCGGCGCACGGCTGGAGCTGCGCGTCAAGGGGGGGGTACTGTCACGGATTCTGCCGAGGCTGCTCCTCCTCCTAGTTCGGGCAGGCTTCGGCGTTCGTCGTCCCCGGAGTACTAGCTGCCACCGTTGAATGTTTCTATGTTTGATTGCTTTTGTCTGTTTTTTACACCTGTGTCCGTTTGTGTCTGACTACGTGTTCTATAAGTTGCCTGTTTTGTATTGGTTAGGTTGTGTGTTGTTTTTCGCCTGTCCGTAGTGCTGCGTGTTTTGTATCTGTTTCGTTGTTTATTGTTTTACGCATAGTTTGCGTATTGCTCGCCTCTGGTTTTCTTGAGGCCGTTTACTGTATATTTGCCTTGTGGTGTCACAAGTAAACTTTGTTGGACTAAGCTTCGGTGTCCTGCGCCTGACTCCCACACCACATACACCTCAGCCTTGACATAAACTAAACAAAAAGAAGAAGAAACTATAGTATGGATGATAAAAAGTACCTTAAATGAAATTCTAGCCAAAAAAGTGAACTCGGCTCCATCCTTCATAGAGGCAGATGGCTTGTTCATAACAAAACCCTTTGATATTGCCAACCACTTAAATAACTTTTTTGTCGACAAGATTAGCGAATTTAGGCATGACATGCAAACAACAACCGCTGAGCCTTCATATTCATGCATAACGGACCAAATAATAAAAGACAAGCACTGCAGTTTTGAGTTCCGCAATGTTGGTGTGGAAGAGGTGACATTTATTTTGCTATCTATAAATAAGGACAAGCCACCTTGTACCGACAACCTCAATGGTAAATTGCTGAAGTTGGTAGAGGAATACATTGCGACTCTTGTTTGCCACATCTTCAATTTAACCCTAGAAGACAGTGCCCTCAGGCCTGGAGGGAGGCAGAGGTCATTCCGCTGCCCAAGAATAGCAAAGCACCCTTTAATGGTTCAAACAGCCGACTAATCAGCCTGTTACCGGTGCTTCGTAAACTTTGACAAAATACAATGTTATTTTACAGAAAATAAATTAACAACAGACTTTCAGCATGCTTATAGGGAAGGACACTCAACATGCCCGGCACTGACACAAATGACTGATAATTGGCTGACAGAAATTAATAATAACATGCTGACCAGACGTCCGCCATCACGCGCATGTTGATTTTGTCCACCCACACCAGACGCTATAAAGACACGCAGGTTGAAATATCAAATCGAACTCTGAACGAACTATATTAATTTTGGGACAGGTCGAAAAGCATTAAACATTTATGGCAATTTAGCTAGCTAGCTTGCTGTTGCTAGCTAATTTGTCCTGGGATATAAACATTGGGTTGTTATTTTACCTGAAATGCACAAGGTCCTCTACTCCGACAATTAATCCACAGATAAAAGGGTAAACAGAGTTTGTTTCGCGAGCGGTGTGGTCAACATGTAAGAAGATTGTGGGAGCTGTTTTGTTATATTTCAGTGCAGCTTTTGAGATCATTGATCATTACAAATTGCTGAAAAAAAGTAGATGTTATGGTTTTGCATCCTATGCCTTATCATGGATTGAGAGTTACCTATCTAATAGAACACAGAGGGTTTTCTTTAATGGAAGCCTCTCTAATGCAAATTTGGTTGAGTGTTGCATAGCGCAGGGAAGCCAGCTTGGGCCATTATTGTTTTTACTAATGACCTTCCACTGACCTTAAATAAAGCCTGTGTGTCTATGTACGCTGATGACTCAACAGTATACACGTCGGCTACGACAGTAAAATAAATAACTGACACCCTTAACATAGAGCTCCAGTCAGTTTTAGAATAGCTAACTAGCAATAGGCTGGTGCTAAATATCTCTGAAACTAAAAGCATCGTTTTTGAGACAAAACACTCACTCAACATTAAACATCTAGATCTATTACTGAATAATGTGGCGATTGAGCAAGGTGAGGAGACTAAACTGCTGTGTGTAACCCTAGATAGAAAGCTGTCATGGTCAAAACAATAGTTGCTAAAATGGGAAGAGGTCTGTCCATTATAAGGTGTTGCTCTGCTTTCTTGACATATACATCTACCAGTTCTACAGGACCTGGTTTTGTCACACCTGGACTACTGCCCAGTTGTGTGGTCATGTGCTGCAAATAAGGACATAGGAAAATTGCAGTTGGTCCAGAACAGAACAGCCCGTATTGCACTTAGATGTACACAGAGGACGAATGTCAGTGGTATGCATGTCAATCTCTCCTGGCTCAAAGTTGAGGAGAGATTGACTGCATCACTATTGGTCTTTGTGCGAGTTCTTGCAGAGCTGCCAACTCACAAGCATTGGCCGTGAGACACGCATTTGACCCTCTTCTCACACTCTCACGGCACACCTCTTACAGTGGGGAAAAAAAGTATTTAGTCAGCCACCAATTGTGCAAGTTCTCCCACTTAAAAAGATGAGAGAGGCCTGTAATTTTCATCATAGGTACACGTCAACTATGACAGACAAATTGAGGGGGAAAAATCCAGAAAATCACATTGTAGGATTTTTAATGAATTTATTTGCAAATTATGGTGGAAAATAAGTATTTGGTCACCTACAAACAAGCAAGATTTCTGGCTCTCACAGACCTGTAACTTCTTCTTTAAGAGGCTCCTCTGTCCTCCACTCGTTACCTGTATTAATGGCACCTGTTTGAACTTGTTATCAGTATAAAAGACACCTGTCCACAACCTCAAACAGTCACACTCCAAACTCCACTATGGCCAAGACCAAAGAGCTGTCAAAGGACACCAGAAACAAAATTGTAGACCTGCACCAGGCTGGGAAGACTGAATCTGCAATAGGTAAGCAGCTTGGTTTGAAGAAATCAACTGTGGGAGCAATTATTAGGAATTTTTTTTAAAATAAACAAATGGAAATGGAAGACATACAAGACCACTGATAATCTCCCTCGATCTGGGGCTCCACGCAAGATCTCACCCCGTGGGGTCAAAATGATCACAAGAACGGTGAGCAAAAATCCCAGAACCACACGGGGGGACCTAGTGAATGACCTGCAGAGAGCTGGGACCGAAGTAACAAAGCCTACCATCAGTAACACACTACGCCGCCAGGGACTCAAATCCTGCAGTGCCAGACGTGTCCCCCTGCTTAAGCCAGTACATGTCCAGGCCCGTCTGAAGTTTGCTAGAGTGCATTTGCATTATCCAGAAGAGGATTGGGAGAATGTCATATGGTCAGATGAAACCAAAATAGAACTTTTTGGTAAAAACTCAACTCGTCGTATTTGGAGGACAAAGAATGCTGAGTTGCATCCAAAGAACACCATACCTACTGTGAAGCAGGGGGGTGGAAACATCATGCTTTGGGGCTGTTTTTCTGCAAAGGGACCAGGACGACTGATCCGTGTAAAGGAAAGAATGAATGGGGCCATGTATCGTGAGATTTTGAGTGAAAACCTCCTTCCATCAGCAAGGGCATTGAAGATGAAACGTGGCTGGGTCTTTCAGCATGACAATGATCCCAAACACACCGCCCGGGCAACGAAAGAGTGGCTTCGTAAGAAGCATTTCAAGGTCCTGGAGTGGCCTAGCCAGTCTCCAGATCTCAACCCCATAGAAAATCTTTGGAGGGAGTTGAAAGTCTGTGTTGCCCAGTGACAGCTCCAAAACATTACTGCTCTAGAGGAGATCTGCATGGAGGAATGGGCCAAAATACTAGCAACAGTGTGTGAAAACCTTGTGAAGACTTACAGAAAACGTTTGACCTGTGTCATTGCCAACAAAGGGTATATAACAACGTATTGAGAAACTTTTGTTATTGACCAAATCATTATTTTCCACCATAATTTGCAAATAAATTCATAAAAAATCCTACAATGTGATTTTCTGGATTTTTTCTCATTTTGTGTGTCATAGTTGACGTGTACCTATGATGAAAATTACAGGCCTCTCTCATCTTTTTAAGTGGGAGAACTTGCACAATTGGTGGCTGACTAAATACTTTTTTTCCCCACTGTATATCGCACTCCTTGAAAAGTACTGCTTTTATTTTTAATTAGTCCATTGTATAGTCAGCGCGTTAACTTTTCAACTCCAAATCGTTTTGAAATCGGATCATCTGCGCCTGCAATTTAACATCAGGAGCTGAACCTCTATCATTGTCCTGTTTTGCCACATTGAAGCATATGATTGGTCTAGTTATGTAAGTGATCAAGGGGATTGGATGAATGTTTGAAAGAAACGCCCCTCAAAATTAGTGGAGCTGAATGGAGAGAGAGAATGTTTTCTGCTGGTAGGGCTGTTTTATGTACAATGTTGTCAACAAATTAGGTTGCTGTTACTCCAGTCCCTATTGCAGAATGCAGCCTTTTGACAGCATGTACTAAAGTCAATTTAATCCGCACTTGCATTAGTCCCCTCGGTTAGCGATTGGCGTTTAGGCTGTGACAACGAAAAGGCAGCAGACAGACCTACAGTATGTTTTAGCAGGGAAGTTAGGTAGGGTGACCTGATTATATAACTGTGAAATAATTTTTTCAAACAGATTGTGAACCCAAAAGTGTACGTTTTATTCTAGAGGGGCGACAATAAATATAAAAAATATTTGGTTAGGGTGTAGGGGCACATTTATGTAATCTTGTCTTCAGGAGATTTTATTTATTTACTTAATTTAGTCTGATCAGTGGAATAATTCTCATTCTTAACAATGGGTTAAAATATAGGGTAATTACTGTGCTTGTCAGCAAGAACACGACTGATATTCCCCACATTTATTTTATTATTCCACTTCTTCCCAATTTTGCCAGTGTAATCACATATTTGAAATCTGATATGGCTACTTGTGTCTTTGAAAATGAATTATTTGAGGCTATGTATTTTTGCAGCCATTCATAGACCGTTTTCATTAAGTCATACAAATAAGTATTGGATATTAAATGCTCCAGGAATCAAATACAATTTTTTACATTTTAGTATTGTGCACATGGAGAGCAAGCAGGATTTTCTTCCAGCCTTATTTTGAAGCGATAGTTCACCCAAATTACAAAATGTTTGTGTCCTTACCTTGAAAGCAGTCTATGGACAAGGAGACTGCAATCTATGATTTGGTTACCCACTGCCATCAACCATTATTAATATAATTTTTCTACTTGGAATTTCATCCCCAAAAAATCGCAGAGTAACAAAGTCGTCAAATTGTTTATGTTAATTTAATGTTCAAAGCATCCTGAATACACCTGACCTATGTTTATTTATTAATTAATTTTTTACCCTTGTCATACGCCTAAGCCATGTCAAAATATTTAGAATTATGTGAATTTGCTTTAAAACAGTAACATTTTCCATCTAGGTTGTGTCAGGGGGCAATGAAATTCACATAGCAAACCTCACTCCAAGCTTTCATCAAAAGTTGGCAGCCCTGGTGTTGTGTCAGGGGGCAATGAAATTCACATAGCAAATCTCACTCCAAGCTTTCATCAAAAGTTGGCAGCCCTGGTGTTGTTCGGTTAAAGGTACCGAACTGTCAATTCAAGCAGTTGGCACACAGTTCGGACACTCATTGGTACCACACAAGACATGCAGCCAGAGGTCTCTTCACAGTCCCCAGGTCGAGAACAGAAGCTGGGAAACGCACAGTATTAAATAGAGCCATCCCTACATGGAACTCTCTGCCACCCCAGGTAACTCAAGCTAGCAATAAAACCAGATAAAAAAAAACTGACAAAAGAATACCTTACGGCACGATGGGGACTGTGAAGAGACACAGACATTTTTATGTGTTCTGCATTGTATTTTGCATTGTATTATGCGTTGTATTATGTATTGTATTATGTATTTTATGTTGTTGTGTTTTGTTTCCTGCTTGGAACTGTTTGCAGCGGCTAATTGGGGATCCTAATAAATACTACAGTTCTTTCAGTACTCTCCCTCCGCCTTTCTCTGTTTTTATTTTTTCTCCCTCTCTCTCCCTTGCACTTCACCACTCCTTTCGCTTTCCTTCTTTCTCATTCTTTCTCCTTTTGTTTCCTCCTTTCCTCTCTCTTTGTTTCTCTCTCTCTCTCTCTCTCTCTCTCTCTCTCTCTCTCTCTCTCTCTCTCTCTCTCTCTCTCTCTCTCGCTCTCTCTCTCTGTCTGTCTGTCTGGTGATTAATAATAGGAACAAAGTACTGTTGTATCTCATGACCTGAGTCGCCAGCCTGTCGACACTCACTGACTGAAGCTCAAGGGGACTGTGTGTGTGTGTGTGTGTGTGTGAGCGTGATTGTGTGTGTGTGTGGTG
The DNA here is from genome assembly GCF_020615455.1 of Coregonus clupeaformis. NCBI lineage: Eukaryota > Metazoa > Chordata > Actinopteri > Salmoniformes > Salmonidae > Coregonus > Coregonus clupeaformis. The sequence goes on from NC_059192.1 coordinate 78,457,532, forward strand.
TGACACACATCTGTTTGCGTGTGCGCATGTGTGTGCACAATAACGTGTCTATAGTACATGCGTGCACATGTCCGCATACTAGTGATGGGGGAAAAATCAATACAGTTACATATTTGGATATTATTTTTGACAATATAATTTTTTCTCTAGTTGGCTGTACCTGCACCAAAACTCCAGTATTTTCCCTTCATAGCTTGTTCTCCATCTTCTTTTTAAATAGGGAGCCAATTTTCTTGCAGCACTTTTATTTCCATGACTGATCAGAACTTGTTTTCTCATGGCTCTCTCATGTTTCTCTGCAGCAGACATATGGTGAGCAATATGTTCGGAACATCGAATCGCAATAAAATCACAGTATTGAATCGCAATACATATATGTGTGCGTATCTGTGTGTGATTCCTGTTTCTGAAGATCACTGACTGCTGAGATTTCCTGCCTTCCTCCATGGAAGCAGGAAAGGGAGGGAAGGTACGGGTCTGCACACGCCTGATATGCGCGCATGCACACACACACACACACTTACATACAATCATCATCAACGCTGCTGTTACTCTGTTTATCATACATCCTGATGCCTAGTCTCCATACATCCTGATGCCTAGTCACCATACATCCTGATGCCTAGTCACCATACATCCTGATGCCTAGTCACCATACATCCTGATGCCTAGTCACCATACATCCTGATGCCTAGTCACCATACATCCTGATGCCTAGTCACCATACATCCTGATGCCTAGTCTCCATACATCCTGATGCCTAGTCACCATACATCCTGATGCCTAGTCACCATACATCCTGATGCCTAGTCACCATACATCCTGATGCCTAGTCTCCATACATCCTGATGCCTAGTCACCATACATCCTGATGCCTAGTCATCATACATCCTGATGCCTAGTCACCATACATCCTGATGCCTAGTCACCATACATCCTGATGCCTAGTCACCATACATCCTGATGCCTAGTCACCATACATCCTGATGCCTAGTCACCATACATCCTGATGCCTAGTCACCATACATCCTGATGCCTAGTCACCATACATCCTGATGCCTAGTCACCATACATCCTGATGCCTAGTCTCCATACATCCTGATGCCTAGTCACCATACATCCTGATGCCTAGTCACCATACATCCTGATGCCTAGTCACCATACATCCTGATGCCTAGTCACCATACATCCTGATGCCTAGTCTCCATACATCCTGATGCCTAGTCACCATACATCCTGATGCCTAGTCACCATACATCCTGATGCCTAGTCATCATACATCCTGATGCCTAGTCACCATACATCCTGATGCCTAGTCATCATACATCCTGATGCTTAGTTACCATACATCCTGATGCCTAGTCACCATACATCCTGATGCCTAGTCACCATACATCCTGATGCCTAGTCACCCCTATACAAATCTACTTCTATCACTCCAGTATCCCTGCACATTTTAAATATGGTATTGGAACTGACCCTGTATATAGCGCCTTACTATGTTGTGTTTTTCTTATTTTTTATTTAATGTGTGTTTTTGTTCAAACTTGTGTTTTTTTGTCCTACATTGATATTGATCACTGCATTGTTGGGTTTGGAGCTAGCAAGAAAGGCATTTCACTGTACTTGTGCATGTGGTATTAAAACTTGAAACACACACACACACACAGTCAATTCCCCAGAAAAGAGGAGTCCGTTTTCAGATGGGGGGAGTGAGAGAATAAAGAGACTTGTGCTTTCTTTAGCCTCCCCCATCCCCAGAGCTTTGAACATCAAAGGACCGTTAGGGAATGTAAATATATGGTTTCTATAAAAGACTTGGAGAATGTAAATATATGGTATTGAAAAAGCATACAGGATATCCTGCTTCTAGAAGTTGCAATTACTCTTTAATGGTTCTCCAATCTGGCTATGAATGAGAGAAAGGGTTGAGTGTGTGCTTGCTTTTTAGTGTCTGTCTTCAAGTGTTTGTGTGTGTGCTTTTTAGTGTGTGTGTGTGTTTGTGTTTGTGACAAGAGTGGTGAGGTCTAGTCAGCTGAGAGGGCTTGGTGTTTACAGGAGACAGGACCAGGCAGACAGGCCACACGCACGCACGTACACAGGAACACACACACACAAACATTTGCAAGCAGACAGGCAGGCAGGAGGGCGGTATTATGACTGATTGCCTCCCCCTATGATGGCTGGTTCCTTCACTTAATTTTCCTAGAACACCAGCTAGAAGAGTAGGTGAAAGGTCAAATGCTATTGCATACCAGAGGAGATCACTCAGGCCTTTTCTCAATTATATTTCCTTTGTCCTCTCCTCACCTCCTTTTGAAAAATGTTTAAGGTAATCAAGGAGAGGAGGCTAGGAGAGGAAACATGGAATCAAATGCACTTGTATAAAAAACTGTCCTTCTCCACTAGCATGTCATCAGGCAAATTATGTTTACGTAGATGGAATTCCAAAATACATGTATAAAAGAAATGTAACTAGTTGTGCTAGACATTTTATAGACAAAATGATAAGTATCGTATCATTTTTCAATGTGTGTGCATGCTTTTCTCCTCAGAGGAAACCACAGTTGTTTCAAAGGAATTCAAAAAACTATTCTGCGGTAGGATACACCTTAGAATCCTGAGGAGGCAATCGAGGAGAGGAGCAAACTCCTTCGTTCACCTATTAACAAATTGACACCCTCCTACATATGGCGACCACTTATCGGTTTCTGGGTCACAGAGGAAAGGAGAATGGAGTCGAGGAGAGGACAGACTTTTATCCAACTGAGAAAAGGCAGATGACACACACACACACACAGAGAGAGAGAGACACTCTTTGTGTGTTGATGGTTGGCCGTGATCTGATTTGTGTTTTGGTGTTGAACTCAGTTGTTCTACTGTCTTCTTCTACAGTAAATGTGGGACACTTCCTCCAGAAAGCTGCTTCTTCAGCCTCATCTGCAGCACTGGATCCTTCATGGGTGAGTATATACTCTTCACTCACATGCACTCATACATCATATGCATGTGTTATGCCCTGTGTGTGTTGGCAGTTTGAGTAACAGAAGCAGGTGCCTTAGCTCATGAGTTTATGGTTGTGGTGAGATTAGAGAAACACTTTTGGCATGTCATCTTCAGGGTTACTACAATCTGACCAGCACTGTAATGGTCATCGTGCTTCTCCAAGCTCTGATGCTGCTGCTGGTCATTAATAGCCTAACAAACTTGCTAACTGCCTGGTACTCAGCACTCTGTTGTCCCTCTAATCACGCTGACATCAATGCAAATGTATTCAAAAATGAGAGCGCATGAGCTGATGTTGCGCAACATTTCTATAGGCTATGCAATTGTGCGAGAACAGAGTGATGGCCACTATTAAAACGAGGAGGATCCCATCAGCTTTCTATAGGCTAGGCCTACTATATTTATTTCTCAACTTTCCTAATATTAAGCACATTGCTTACATTTACAACAGGAGTATAGCCTACCTGGCTGGCATGAAAATAAACCACGGGAAAAAGCGTCCGCCATTCGCTATTTAAGTGCATAGATGACATGTTTTTTTTCGCTGCCCCTGTTTCGATACAGGTGCATGATAATGGTCCATTCTAAATCAAAACAAATATCACATATATTATTTAGTAAATACAAGATTAAATCAAGACAATTATATATTATCACTTGATAATGATGCCCAGCATAAGAAACAAAGCCTTGTTTTGCGACTTTTTCGAATCATAGTCGCATGTAGCCAAGCCCATAGGCCTATATGTTTTAATAAGGTTTGTATCACAACTAAAGTGGCCAAATAACTTCTTTAAATGAAGCACATTAATCCGCTTTACAAGGGGTGTAGAGCCTAACTGGCATATATAAGCAACGCGTGAATTTCATGTTTGGGGAAGATCATTTTCACCATAAAAATGCAGCTTTTATAATAAAAGCATTACATGCATAATTGCATTTGCTTTCACTTTTAATAGTGGTGTTTTCCGCTAATGGAACATTCGCGTTTATAGTCTACTACCATGTGCGCATAGCTGCGCATATAATGTGTAGAAATAGCCTAATAGTTTATCAACATTTTAAGCTAAACGTTCTGATCTGTTGTGTCAGCCACATTGCATAAAAAAGGTTTTTTGATGCTAGTGGTTATATTAATTTGGGATCTATTGCATCCCACAACTGTCCCAGACTATGTTTGGAATATTTATTTCTCGCACAGAATAGAATAGGTCGACTTTTGTACTATGGGGGATAGTAGATTGACATAGGCTAGTGCTTTTGCTGTTCGTTAGGCCTACTGCTCTTATTGGCTGACGAAAAGTTAATGTAGACAGTTTTTCCAACATCTTCAATATGCACCTCGGAATTGGATAAGCCGGATGTGTCTGTCTTCATTTGTAGCATGTGAGAAAGACCCGATCACGTGACGGAGAGCGGTGTTGGTGAGAGAAGTTTCGGATTGCGCAGCACACTCAGGGATAAGGGCACACCGCAACACTTCGTGCCGCAAAAGGCATGGATTCTTTTAGGGATGCCACCTTGAAATTCGAGTCATTATCAAGTGCTTGTCAAATTGTGAATGAGAGACTATTGGAGTGTGTAATGCCGGCGCAAAAAACAAAGCAGAGCTCATGCCTTTCAGGCGACTTTTTTCAAATCATCATTAGAGTCTCATCATGCAGCCTTACAATGTATTAAAAATCAAAACATATAGCCCAACGTTTGTAGAACAACTAAAGTTACATTCATATCGCTAAATTAAGCATATAGGAGTAGCTATTTCTATTTTATTAAGCTTTGTTCAATTGTATTCTTCATACTATAAAATAATATAATGCCACGGAATTACAAGCAGATCTTGTCTGCTAAATGAACTAATGTAGGCCACAACCATTTGGCATAGCCACATCAGGACCTATAATAAGGACAACTGTGAGTACACTATTATTTTCTGCCAGCTCTCTGTCCATAGCAGTCCAGTGTGAACCCCCTGACACCCAGCAGTGAAAGTCTCTGTGTTGGTCTGAAGCTCTTACTCAACCATGACCCCTGAGCTAGGGTCATGCTCTGTCTGAGCTCTACACTGTGTGTGTGTGTGTGTGTGTGTGTGTGTGTGTGTGTGTGTGTGTGTGCGCACGTGTACTTGGGCATTTGCCGGGACATTTTGAAACAATGTTAAGTATAGATAACTTAGCTTAGCCTTTTAACAGTTAACAGGTAACAGTTAACATAAATTATTCTTAACTTTCTTAAAGTCAACAGTTACATAATCCAGCCATCAAACAGTCCTACACACACACACACACACACACACACGCTCCACTGGGTCCCTGAGGTCTGGCTGAAACAATAGGATGTTATTATAGTTGGCTAGCGGTGAGGTAAAGACGTGTAAGACGGTGCATAGAACAAGGGGTCAGGGATGGATCACACCCTCTGGTTCAGTCAGTAAACTGTCTCACCCCTCAGGGCCTTGAGTTAGGCTACACACAGTCCTGCGGTTTTTCTGTTCTCTCTTACTGATTGGGGATTTTTTGGTAGAAGTCAGTCGCTGGTTAAAAGGTCAGGATGAAAACCAGCATGCATTGTGGCCCTTGAGGATTGGAGTTGTCTGGTGTAGGAACTAGGGATAAAGGGCAAGAGGTTGACATGGAGAAATGGAGCATAAATTTGTAATATGTAACTTCTTGGGCGACCCAACCAAATTCACATAGAAATCTGTCATTCTCATTGAAAGCAAGTCTAAGAAGCGGTAGATCTGTTCAATGTGCGCTATTTCTATGCATCCCATTCTTAAATTTCGTTTTTGCGTCTTTTGCTTTCGGTTTTGTACACCAGCTTCAAACAGCTGAAAATATAATATTTGTGGTTATTGAAAATATATTTGACCCACCACCTGGATTCGGTCCTATGCAGCAACATTGAAAATGGTATATCAAACACTGCAGTTGAGGAACAATGGGAAAGTCATTCTGCTTTGAAAGTTAATAAACTTGTAACCCCACTTTTGAGAAAATGGCCTGTGAATGTTTTGGTACGCCTACTGGAGAGCGCTTCTTTGTCTACACCCATTCAGCATCGTTCACACCCTCTTAAGCCTTAGCCCCACCCATCTCTTCAAGGATTCACATGTGAGGCTATATGCTAAACAGAGTGAATATGTTAATGTAGTAAACAACCGAAGATTTCAAGACTAAAAGTGGTGAAAGAAGTAGCAAAATGTAGTAGTAAAAATACACTGTATCTAGTCCTTGGCCTATATCCTTAATCTGACTTTGGTGCAGGTCATGTTGTTCTTCATATTACCGTCTTTGGTAAACATACACTATATCAAATTTTATCTAAGTTTATTTGTCACATGCACAAGATACAGAAGGTGTAAACGGTACAGTGAAATGGTTACTTGCATAGTGGAGTCTTTTGTTTAGCTAGCTAAATAATGAATCATAATCCCAATTTATAATATCATGCACCATACATGAATCTGCAGGTAGCTAAAGCTAACCAACTAGGTTCAATGTTAGATATGAATAATATTACTACACAGATCATACACGTAACGTTAGCTAGCGAGCCAGCCAGCTAATGTTAGCTAGCTAACAGTACGCTTTAATTTGCAATGAAAATGACTTTCAGACAAAATTAGAAATGTATAATATCTGGAAATGTAGCTAGACTCTTATCCGTATATATGGATGAATGCTTCTCCCTCTGTCATGGATGCCATGGTTGCCCTTAGTTTGGGGGAAGACTCTACAATGTCTAGTTCAATTAAAATGTTTTTACCTAAATCAGTTATTTCCTCATCGTCTGATTCATTTTCAGAATCAGAGAGAGTCAGCATGGCACGATCGTCCTCCAGAAAGTAGTCCATCACAATTTTTCCCCACTGATTTTTGTCGATAGTGCTATTAACCTCAGGGCAGCAATGCAACACTTTTTCAGTTCATCATGATATCTTTCAAAAAAAGCCACGGTAGAAAGGATTATACACACATACTGAGCAGCTCATGTTATAGACAGAAGCATGCTAAATGGCAGACTAATCTGAACTCATCTCTCGGCATGTCCAGCCCATCCATTATCTCAGCCAATCATGGCTAGCGGGAAGGTTCCTGTATTCTTCCGTGGCTAAACCAACTAGGCTCGTCATTTTATTCGTATTTACAGATTTTTTATTTATTTATTTTTTATTTAACCTTTATTTAACCAGGTAAGCCAGTTGAGAACAAGTTCTCATTTACAACTGCGACCTGGCCAAGATAAAGCAAAGCAGTGCAATAAAAACAACAACACAGAGTTACATATGGGGTAAAACAAAACATAAAGTCAAAAATACAACAGAAAATATATATACAGTGTGTGCAAATGTAGCAAGTTATGGAGGTAATTACAATTAGTATTAACACTGGAATGATAGATGTGCAAATAGAGATATTTGTTATTAAAGCACATGAAAGTTAATATGTTCCAGAAGGCATTTCTGCCAAGAAATGCATTTTGATAAAATAAAAAACGTTCAAATGCCACTCCTGTGAAGTAGTGACGTGCGACATACGCCTAGTTTCTTGAAATGGGTCACATTTCACAGTGGTTTAGATGATACACTCTGAGTGCATGTTTTGTCACATAACCTGAAATTAGGCGAACTATTCTAATTTTAGCAACTAGGAAATGGCAGAGTGATTCCTGCATATTGCACCTTTATTATTTAATCCATAAGGCAGGGGGGTGGGGGTCATACCAAGGATCATTTAGCTATTTGATTTAGAATTGTAGGACCCCTTTAGGTATAAAAAAGTGTTTATATAAAACAATTATTTGATGAAACATTGAATTTGGCCTTACTGCTCTTAGTCCATAGAAACGCATTGAATAACAGATTCAAACATGGAAAAACAGATAGTCAAAAAATTTATCAAAAGGAAGTTTGTTTTGATGTGTGTCTGTCCTATATCTGAGAGATATAAGAAAGATCAGGACATTTTTTAAATTTTTTTATATACACTACCAGTCAAAAGTTTGGGCACACCTACTCATTCAATGTTTTTTTTTATTTGTAAATTTTTTTTACATTGTAGAATAATAGTGAAGATATCAAAACTATGAAATAACACATATGGAATCATGTAGTAACCAAAAAAGTGTTAAACAAATCATAAGAATCTCAAATATAAAATATATCTTGATTTGTTTAATACTTTTTTGGTTACTACATGATTCCATATGTGTTATTTCATAGTTTTGATGTCTTCACTATTATTCTACAATGTAGAAAATAGTAAAAATAAAGAAAACCCCTTGAATGAGTAGGTGTTCTAAAACTTTTGACCGGTAGTGTAGGTAGGATCTTAATTTGAGCCAGTTTGCTACAGCAAGAAAATAATTCTGCAGCGACAGGAAATGTGGATTATAATTAATGGACATTTTTGTAGGGGTTGATAGATTTTTCGTAAGGGAAAATTAAGTCTGAAATGTCAAAGTGGAAATTACAAACTTCAGAAGCCTTTCTAAACCTCAAATACACTACAAGTTAAACATTTCCAGCAGGAAAGTTCTCATGCAACAGGGTGATCAAATTAGAATATAAATGTCTCAAGGCAATTTGCTTCACAGGGCATCATCATCATAAAATCACAAAGAACATTCATAAATAATTGCATGAACATTTTTACATTTTACCCACAATCTAGGTCATAGAAATAAATAAGTTAACATAGTACAGTGTGTGAAATATCTTATATCCCACCCACTCTGGTCACCATATTCACCTTGCGTGCTGTCTTCTCCATATCTGAAGTCAGTGTTTTCTTTATGCTTGGGATGTTGACCACACCACCATATTCCATTATAAACCGTGGATCGAGGAAAGATGCCCTGTCCATAAGCTCTTGTGTGCCAGGTTCTTCATACATGTTGTTCAAGTGGTCCAAGATCTTTGTTTTTATGGACTTTGTGAGTTATTTTTCCTCTTCCTCTTCGTCTTCTCCCAGTGCCAGCAGGGTTGTGTTGAACAAATGGAGAACTGTCTTCAGGTACAACACGCTGACATACTCTTCACCTGACAGTGTGTCAGTGAACTCCAGAAGTGGGCTCAAGTACTTGCTGACTGATTCCAGAACTCCTATGTCTTGGCATGCTGGGATCAGGTGATTTGACTTTTTGTCTCTGGAGAGGGCCTGAGCCAAGGCCAAGTTCTGCTCCAGCACACTCTCCATTATCTGTCAGGATCCCCATCTTGTTTAGCATTCTGTGATGAGTAGATGCTCTGGAAGGTTGAGCTCCTTCTTTGCTTCACCCAGTGCCCTCTTGTTTTTCCCCATGTGTAAGAGAAGGCTCCCCCCAACTTCTTGCAAAGGCCTGCCATACGTTTAATGCGGTGATCATCTTACACTGCATTTTCTGAAAGAAATATGACACAATGATTAAGACCAAATACATATGATAATAGATAGGATTATTACACCTATATTAACAAACATTCATTTTTAACATGATCATCAAATTATAGTGTGCTATAAGCACTTAAACATTAATTAATGAATAACATTATGAGTTCCTATTTCCTATTTTACTATTATGAGTTCTTAAATAACCTAAGTTAATCATGTATCCAGGCAGGCATAGGCTGCAGATGGAATAGGAAGCTTATGATTGTGTAATTATTTATAAGTAGGTTCAATCATTATTATAATTGAAATGATATGTCAAAGATCCTTAACATGCAACACGTCATTTACCGATTGCAAGGTGCAGCCTGTGTCCAAAACATTGGTGTCTGGTCAATGTGATGGCCTTTACCATGTTTGCACCGTTATCAGTTGTTATGCACACTTACTGTAGATAGTTAGAATAGTAGAATACAAAAGGTGCAATTTCGAAATGTGGTTGTGCATCAGCAGTTATGTCAGTCACTCAATTAGCCTATGTCATCTAACATCTTTTAGATTGGTAAATTAGTGATCGAATTACCGACCGCTGGTGGGGTGGGGGGCCCATTGATTTAGTTAATCACTATCACTCGGATATCATATTAAAAATTGAAAACATTTCTTTCCACCCTATGGCAAAATGCCACTGTGGCCCCTCAAGATGAGTTCAGATTTTTTGTGGCCCCTAAACTGTTGCCACAAAATTGGAAGCACAGAATCATCTAGAATGTAATTGTATGTTGTAGCGTTAAGATTTCCCTTCATTGGAACTAAGGGGCCTAGCCCAAACCATGAAAAACAGCCCCAGACCATTATTCCTCTTCCACCAAACTTTACAGTTGGCAAAATAGCCTCCAACACTCTACTCAGCAAAATGGATGTAGTCTATCACAGTGCCATCCGTTTTGTCTCCAAAGCCCCATACACTACCCACCACTGTGACCTGTACGCTCTTGTTGGCTGGTCCTCACTACATGTTCGTCGTCAAACCCACTGGCTCCAGGCCATCTATAAATCACTGCTAGGCAAATCCCCGCCTTATCTTAGCTCATTGGTCACCATAGCAGCACCCACCCGTAGTCTGCGCTCCAGCAGGTATATCTCACTGGTCATCCCCAAAGCCAACACCTCCTTTGGCCGCCATTCCTTCCAGTTCTCTGCTGCCAATGACTGGAACGAATTGCAAAAATCTCTGAAGCTGGAGACTCTTATCTCCCTCACTAACTTTAAGCATCAGTTGTCAGAGCACCTTACCGATCACTGCACCTGTACACAGCCCATCTGAAATTAGCCCACCCAACTACCTCATCCCTATATTGTTATTTATTTTTGCACCACAGTATCTCTATTTGCACATAATCTCTTGCACATCTAGCATTCCAGTGTTAATACTAATTGTAATTATTTTGCACTATAGCCTATTTATTGCCTTACCTCCATAACTTGCTACATTTGCACACACTGTATATATATTTTCTGTTGTATTTTTTGACTTTATGTTTTGTTTTACCCCATATGTAACTCTGTGTTGTTGTTTTTATCGCACTGCTTTGCTTTATCTTGGCCAGGTCGCAGTTGTAAATGAGAACTTGTTCTCAACTGGCTTACCTGGTTAAATAAAGGTGAAAAAAACAAAAACAAAAACATTATGCATTGGGGCAGGTAGCATTCTCCTGGCATCCGCCAAGTCGAGATTTGTCCGTCGGACTACCTGATAGTGAAGCGTGATTCATCACTCCAGAGAACGCGTTTCCACTGCTCCAGAGTCCAATGGCGGCAAACTTTACACCACTCCAGCCGACGCTTAGCATTGCGCATGGTGATCTTAGGCTTGTGTGTGGCTGCTCGGCTATGGAAACCCATTTAATGATGCTCCCGACGAACAGTTCTTGTGCAGACATTTTTTACAGAGGCAGTTTGGAACTCGTAGGGAGTGTTGCAACCGTGGACAGATTATTTTTACGCGCTACATGCTTCAGCTCTCGGCGATCTTTGAGCTTGTGTGGCCTACCACTTCGTGGCTGAGCCACTGTTGCTCCTAGACGTATCCACTTCACAATAACAGCACTTACAGTTGACTGGGGCAGCTCTAGCAGGGCAGACGGTGCCACGTTGAAAGTCACGGAGTTCTTCAGAACGGGCCATTCTACTGCCAATGTATGTTTATGGAGATTGCAATTGCGGTGTGCTCGATTTTATACACCTGTCAGCAATGGGTGTGGTTGAAAAAGCAGAATCCACTAATTTGAAGGGGTGTCCACATGCACTACCGGTCAAACATTTTAGAACACCTACTCATTTCATTTTTCTTTATTTTTACTATTTTCTTCATTGTAGAATAATAGTGAAGACATCAAAACTATGAAATAACACATATGGAATCATGTAGTAACCCAAAAAGTGTTAAACAAATCAAAATATTATATATTTGAGATTCTTCAAATAGCCACCCTTTGCCTTGATGACAGCTTTGCACACTCTTGGCATTCTCTCAACCAGCTTCATGAGGTAGTCACCTGGAACGCATTTCAATTAACAGGTGTGCCTTCTTCAAAGTCAATTTGTGGAATTGAGTTCCTTCTTAATGCATTTGAGCCAATCAGTTGTGTTGTGACAAGATGGGGGGGATGGGGGGGGTATACAGAAGATAGCCCTATTTGGTAAAAGACCAAGTCCATATTATGGCAAGAACAGCTCAAATAAGCAAAGAGAAACGACAGTCCATCATTACTTTTAGACATGAAGGTCAGTCAATACAGAACATTTCAAGAACTTTGAACGTTTCTTCAAGTGCAGTCGCAAAAAACATCAAGCGCTATGATGAAACTGGCTCTCATGAGGACCGCCACAGGAATGGAAGACCCAGAGTTACCTCTGCTGCAGAGGATAAGTTCATTAGAGTTATCAGCCTCAGAAATTGCAGCCCAAATAAATGCTTCACGGAGTTCAAGTAACAGACACATCTCAACATCAACTGTTCAGAGGAGACTGTGTGAATCAGGCCTTCATTGTCGAATTGCTGCAAAGAAACCACTACTAAAGGACACCAATAATAAGAAGAGACTTGCTTGGGCCAAGAAACATGAGCAATGGACATTAGACCGGTGGAAATATGTCCTTTGGTCTGGAGTCCAAATTTGAGATTTTTGGTTCCAACTGCTGTGTCTTTGTGAGATGCGGTGTGGGTGAACGGATGGTCTCTGCATGTGTAGCTCCCACCGTATAGCATGGAGGAGGAGGTGTTATGGTGTGGGTGTGCTTTAATGGTGACACTGTCTGTGATTTATTTAGAATTCAAGGCACACTTAACCAGCATGGCTACCACAGCATTCTGCAGCGATACGCCATCCCATCTGGTTTGCGCTTAGTGGGACTATCATTTGTTTTTCAACAGGACAATGACCCAACACACCTCCAGGCTGTGTAAGGGCTATTTGACCAAGAAGGAGAGTGATGGAGTGCTGTATCAGATGACCTGGCCTCCACAATCCCCCGACCTCAACCAAATTGAGATGGTTTGGGATAAGTCGGACCGCAGAGTGAAGGAAAAGCAGCCAACAAGTGCTCAGCATATGTGGGAACTCCTTCAAGACTGTTGGAAAAGCATTCCAGGTTAAGCTGGTTGATAGAATGCCAAGAGTGTGCAAAGCTGTCATCAAGGCAAAGGGTAGCTATTTGAAAAATCTCAAATATATTTTGTTTTGTTTAACACTTTTTGGGTTACTATATGATTCCATATGTGTTATTTCATAGTTGTTCGCTATGTATTTTAGTCTGAGACTGCCATCATTTAAGTTTGTGATGACTTCAAAATTAGGTGTCCAAAACAAAGTCATCAGTGATTGGATCATCTCTAACCAAACAGAGTATCAAAGCCAATAATGAATTGTAAAAACGCTGCTTTACCCACGTGTGTTCTTGCTCTGGCCCAAACCATCGGTTTCTAGCTCCAATCAGACGGTCTAGAATGGATTTCCATTCTAGAAATCGTCTGTGAGGTACTCAGATCGAGACCCATTGTGGAGAACAAGCTAACGTCCATGGGCGTGGTGTAGCATTTTGCCAGAGCAAGGAGTTTGGGTAGGCAGGCAAAGCTCTTGTAGCCAATATCAGGCAAGGGTGACAGCTAAAGCAAATGTATTGTAGCTAGTGATTTTCACCGAAAATGTACAACTAGGCCTACGGCATTCATGTCTACATTTTTGTAAAATTACGGCAGACAAGTTTCAAATTCTCACTAAAGTTTCCAGCAATAAGCATAAACTAGCTAGCTGGGAAGGATGACAGACTGAACTGAATCCTTTCGTCTCCACTCAACTCGCAGCTGTGTGACATACGTCATCAATTTGGGCACCAGGCTTGTCTTTATAGCTTCTCCCGTCAAAGAAAGGAGAAAATCAGTCTCTTGCGATATGGGTATTGCAGATGTCATTATCGCAATTTAGATCGGGATTTGATTAATTGTGCAGCTCTGGTGTGTGTTTACGAGTGTGTGTCAAATCTATATGTGTTTATTTGAAGTGTGAGGTGTGGTGTGACTTACAGTGGAAAATAATGCTGTGTCAGAGCCAAAATATCTGGGGCTGGCTCAAAGCCATGGCTCAGTTTCCCCCTCTCCTCCATGAGTTCAGAGAGAACCAGTGTGAGGAACAGGCACATGATGTTCTGTGGTAGTGGCACGTTTACTTGATATTAGCGGTTGGAAATGTCCATGGCCATGTCCCATTGCAAGGCCAGGGTCGTATTGATTAGGACACACCATTGCAAACATAACACCCTCCCTGTTTCAGTCAATTTTTCTTCCAGCTAGTGAACCTTGCTCAGAGATTCTGTGTCCTTCCATGGTAACACGGAGGTCACTGCAGGTGCTTACTCATCAATTGCTTTAGTTAGTACACATCCTGAATCTGCATTTGAATCTATTATGGGATGACAGGAATGACAGGTATTCTCAGAAGGATGCTGTTGCTATTGGAAAACAACACTAAATGTACTATCAGAGATGTTCAGCCATTTTAGAGGGAAATGTATTTTGTTATCAAACATCAACATGTTTCATCGTTAAAAGCCTACAGTAGGGTCAAGCACTAACATTATAGCTAGCTAGCTAACTGTTTTGATTTGAAACAACAAGAGATGGCAGTGGCTTGGAGACTGTTGAAGATGGCAGAGGATCACTAAAGTTTATTTCAAGGTGGACTATCCCTGTTGATTGCAGCTTCATGCGGCCTAAGCTTAGCGGCTGCATGGCTTCACCCAGGTAGGCACTACATGTTTATTGTAGAAGTTTACCAAGGAGTCTACGACTGGGGATGGAAAAGGTGACCTGACTTCTGACTTGTTTCCCCTCTGGATCTGATCATCATAACGAGGAAGGTGGCGGGCATGACATTTTGTCAGCCGGTTGTTGTCATAGAAAAGACTGCCGGTCTCATGGTAATTGACCGTTAATTAACATAAATACGTTTAGCATCTTCAGGCCTTCAGGCTGTAGGCCTCCACTCATACAAGCTGCATACAAGCCGCTGATGCGTGCCTTTGGAACATCTACACTACCGTTCAAAAGTTTGGGGTCACTTAGAAATGTCCTTGTTTTCGAAAGAAAAGCAATTTTTTTGTCCATTAAAATAACATCAAATTGATCAGAAATACAGTGTAGACATTGTTAATGTTGTAAATGGCTATTGTAGCTGGAAACGGCTGATTTTTAATGGAATATCTACATAGGTATACAGAGGCCCATTATCAGCAACCATCAGTCCTGTGTTCCAATGGTTTCAGAAGAAAGTTATTTGTTTCTGGCCATTTTGAGCCATAATCGAACCCACAATTGCTGATGCTCCAGATACTCAACTAGTCTCAAGAAGGCCAGTTTAATTGCTTCTTTAATCAGCACAACAGTTTTCAGCTGTGCTAACATAATTGCAAAAGGGTTTTCTAATGATCAATTAGCCTTTTAAAATGATAAACTTGGATTAGCAAACACAACGTGCCATTGGAACACAGGACTGATGGTTGCTGATAATGGGCCTCTGTACGCTTATGTAGATATTCCATTAAAAATCAGCAGTTTCCAGCTACAATAGCCATTTACAACATTAACCATGTCTACACTGTATTTCGGATCAATTTGATGTTATTTTATAGGACAAAAAAATTGCTTTTCTTTCGAAAACAAGGACATTTCTAAGTGACCCCAAACTTTTGAACGGTAGTGTATATTTTAAAAAAGTATAGTAAATCAATATACCATCACAATAAATCCATGATTTATTTTAGTCCGGTCTAAAGAAACATTATGATATGAAGAAAACAGTTGGCCTACTGTACAGTGCATTCAGAAAGTATTCAGACTCCTTTACTTTTTCCACATTTTGTTATGTTACAGCATTATTCTGAAATGGATTAATGGATTTTCCTCATCAATCTACACAACATACCCCATAATGACAAAGCAAAAACAAGTTTCTAGATTTTTTTGCGAATTTATAAAAAAATACCCGGAAATATCACATTTACATAAGTATTCAGACCCTTTTACTCAGTACTTTGTTGGAGTACCTTTGGCAGCGAGTACAGCCTCGAGTCTTCTTGGGTATGACGCTACAAGCTTGGCAAATCAAATAAAATTGTATTTGTCACATACGCCGAATACAACGGGTGTAGACCTTACCGTGAAATGCTTACTTACAAGCCCTTAACCAACAATGCAGTTAAAGAAATAGAGTAAAGAAAGTATTTGCTAAATAAAATAAAGTAAAAAATTAAATTAAAAGTAACACAATAAGATTACATAACAATTACGAGGGGGTACCGGTACCGAATCAATGTGCGGGGGTACAGATTAGTCGAGGTAATTTGTACATATAGGTAGGGGTAATCCGTCTGGCCCCGTGGCCTTGTGAATGTTGACCTGTTTAAAGGTCTTGCTCACATCGGCTACGGAAAGCGTGATCACAGTCGTCCGGAAAAGCTGGTGCTCTCATGCATGCTTCAGTGTTGCTTGCCTTGAAGCGAGCATAAAAGGCATTTAGCTCGTCTGGTCGGCTCGCACCACTGGGCAGCTCGCGGCTGGGTTTCCCTTTGTAGTCCGTAATAGTTTGCAAGCCCTGCCACATCCGACATCTGACGGAACACCTGTATTTCGGGAGTTTCTCCCATTCTTCTCTGCAGATCCTCTCAAGCTCTGTCAGTTTGGATGGGGAGAGTCGCTGCACAGCTATTTTCAGGTCTCTCCAGAGATTTTAGATCGGGTTGAAGTCCGGGCTCTGGCTGGGCCACTCAAGGACATTCAGAGACTTGTCCTGAAGCCACTCCTGCGTTGACTTTGCTGTGTGCTTAGGGTCGTTGTCCTGTTGGAATGTGAACCTTCGCCCCAGTCTGAGGTCCTTAGCGCTCTGGAACAGGTTTTCATCAAGGATCTCTCTGTGCTTTGCTCCGTTCATCTTTCCCTCGATCCTGACTGGTCTCCCAGTCCCTGCCGCTGAAAAACATCCCCACAGCATGATGCTGCCACCACCATGCTTCACCGTAGAGATGGTGTCAGGTTTCCTCCAGACGTGACGCTTAGCATTCAGGCCAAAGAGTTCAATCTTGGTTTCATCAGACCAGAGAATCTTGTTTCTCATGGTCTGAGAGTCCTTTAGGTGCCTTTTACTGAGTAGTGGCTTCCGTCTCGCCACTCCCTTAAAGGCCTGATTGGTGGAGTGCTGCAGAGATGGTTGTCCTTCTGGAAGGTTCTCCCATCCCAACAGAGGAACTCGGTAGCTCTGTCAGTGACCATCGGGTTCTTGGTTCACCACCCTGACCAAGGCCCTTCTCCCCCCAATTGCTCAGTTTGGCCGGGCGGCCAGCTCTAGGAAGAGTCTTGGTGGTTCCAAACTGCTTCCATTTAAGAATGATGGAGGCCACTGTCTTCTTGGGGACCTTCAATGCTTCAGACATTTGTTGGTACCCTTCCCCAGATCTGTGCCTCAAAACAATCCTGTCTCGGAGCTCTACATACATTTCCTTCGACCTCATGGCTTGGTTTCTGCTCTGACATGCACTGTCAACTGTGGGACCTTATATAGACAGGTGTGTGCCTTTCAAAATCATGTCCAATCAGTTGAATTTACCACAGGTGGACTCCAATCAAGTTGTAGATACATCTCAAAGATGGTCAATGGAAACAGGATGCACCTGAGCTCAATTTCGAGTCTCATCGCAAAGTCTCTGAATAGTTATGTAAAAAAGTTATTTCCGTTTTTAAAAATACATTTGCATACATTTCTAAAAACGGGTTTTTGCTTTGTCATTATGGGGTATTGTGTGTAGATTGATGAGGATTTTTTTTATTTGATCTATTTTAGATTAAGGCTGTAATGTAACAACATGTGGAAAAAGGAAGGAGTCTGAATATTTTCCGAATGCGCTGTATGTTATCTGGCTATGCTCCAAGTCATAGGCTGTAGGCTTTTTCATTTAGCTGACGAGATATGCTTATAATTCTCATGCCATTATTTTATTTTATTGGATTTTATAGTGAGAAGAATATAATTGAACTTAGCTGAATAAAATAGAAAGGATATTTTTCCCATTCCGGAGCAAGTGCGCATATGAAGTGGCTATGTTGCGTGTAAAAGTGATAATTTGAAACAGGTCCTATACGGTAGATTTAGAGTTATTTGGCAACTTTAGTTGTGAATGATACAAACCTTAGATTGTCTTAGAAGTTGCATGATGTGACTATAGGCTGTTGATGATTTGAGAAAGTTGCAAAAAAAACTTGCGCTCTGTTCCTTGCCTCAGGCTGCACAGCTGTTCTCTCATCAAGTGATCATATTTTCACCCATCAGACTATTCTCATTTTAATCTTGTCTTTACTATTTGTTTCGATTTAGAATGGCCCATTATCAAATTGGCAGGAACAGGGGCAGGGGAAAAATACATGTAATCTATATGCACTCGAATAGCGAATGAAGGCTGTGCACTTTCTCACCGGTCCATTTTTTTAATGATGCCTGGTTAGGCTTCTTCGGTTCTATAGTGGGGATGTTCTTAATATGAGCAGCTGAGAAAAATAAATATAAGAACACTTATTTCACTCCACCCATCAACCCCTGAGGAGCATGCTCTCGTTACGCAACTTGGTGTCCACATCACCAGCAAACTAACATGGTCCAAGCACACCAAGACAGTCGTGAAGAGGGCACGACAAAACCTATTCCCCCTAAGGAGACTGAAAAGAGTTGGCATGGGTCCTCAGATCCTCAAAAGGTTCTACAGCTGCACCATCGAGAGCATCCTGACTGGTTGCATCACTGCCTGGTATGGCAACTGCTCGGCCTCAGACCGCAAGGCACTACAGAGGGTAGTGCGTACGGCCCAGTACATCACTGGGGCCAAGCTTCCTGCCATCCAGGACCTCTATACCAGGCGGTGTCAGAGGAAGGCCCTAAAAATTGTCAGCCACCCTAGTCATAGACTGTTCTCTCCGCTACCGCACGGCAAGCGGTACCGGAGCGCCAAGTCTAGGTCCAAGAGGCTTCTAAACAGCTTCTACCCCCAAGCCATAAGACTCCTGAACATCTAATCAAATGGCTACCCAGACTATTTCCATTTACTGCTGCTCTTTAATGATTTGTTACTTTTATTTCGTATTATTTTATATTGTATATTTTAGTGATTTTTTTTTGTATTCTTTCTTAAAACTGCATTGTTGGTTAAGGGCTTGTAAGTAAGCATTTCACTGTAAGGTCTACACCTGTTGTATTCGGCGCATGTGACAAATAACATTTGATTTGATTTGAGGTAATATTCCGCCCAAACTCTGTATGCCATGAGCTCTCCAACCCTGTTCCTGCAACTACCAAGTGCTTAAGTTGGCAAACCAAGTGAACTCTGTTCAGGAACAACAACAGTAACATGTTTTCGCAACAACACATATTTTACTAAACTGTTGACAGCCCCTCTGCACGCTCGAGAAAGGAATAAAGGAGAGAGAGGAGGAGATGGTAAAGCATGGTGGTGAGATATTCTGTATAGTTAAAGGTAATGTGTCACCCAATTAATTATAAAAATATAAAAAATTCCCTATTACTAGGCTATTCAAAATCAAATATAAATTCACTAAAATTGTAAGCTACCTGCAAGCCACCCTGCATACAGTGGGGAAAAAAAGTATTTAGTCAGCCACCAATTGTGCAAGTTCTCCCACCTAAAAAGATGAGAGAGGCCTGTAATTTTCATCATAGGTACACGTCAACTATGACAGACAAATTGAGTTTAAAAAATCCAGAAAATCACATCGTAGGATTTTTTATGAATTTATTTGCAAATTATGGTGGAAAATAAGTATTTGGTCACCTACAAACAAGCAAGATTTCTGGCTCTCACAGACCTGTAACTTCTTCTTTAAGAGGCTCCTCTGTCCTCCAATCGTTACCTGGATTAATGGCACCTGTTTGAACTTGTTATCAGTATAAAAGACACCTGTCCACAACCTCAAACAGTCACACTCCAAACTCCACTATGGCCAAGACCAAAGAGCTGTCAAAGGGCACCAGAAACAAAATTGTAGACCTGCACCAGGCTTTGAAGACTGAATCTGCAATAGGTAAGCAGCTTGGTTTGAAGAAATCAACCGGGGGGCCTAGTGAATGACCTGCAGAGAGCTGGGACCAAAGTAACAAAGCCTACCATCAGTAACACACTACGCCGCCAGGGACTCAAATCCTGCAGTGCCAGACGTGTCCCCCTGCTTAAGCCAGTACATGTCCAGACCCGTCTGAAGTTTGCTAGAGTGCATTTGGATGATCCAGAAGAGGATTGGGAGAATGTCATATGGTCAGATGAAACCAAAATATAACTTTTTGGTAAAAACTCAACTCGTCTTGTTTGGAGGACAAAGAATGCTGAGTTGCATCCAAAGAACACCATATCTACTGTGAAGCATGGGGGTGGAAACATCATGCTTTGTGGCTGTTTTTCTGCAAAGGGACCAGGACGACTGATCCGTGTAAAGGAAAGAATGAATGGGGCCATGTATCGTGAGATTTTGAGTGAAAACCTCCTTCCATCAGCAAGGGCATTGAAGATGAAACGTGGCTGGGTCTTTCAGCATGACAATGATCCCAAACACACCGCCCGGGCAACGAAGGAGTGGCTTCGTAAGAAGCATTTCAAGGTCCTGGAGTGGCCTAGCCAGTCTCCAGATCTCAACCCCATAGAAAATCTTTGGAGGGAGTTGAATGTCTGTGTTGCCCAGCGACAGCCCCAAAACATCACTGCTCTAGAGGAGATCTGCATGGAGGAATGGGCCAAAATACCAGCAACAGTGTGTGAAAACCTTGTGAAGACTTACAGAAAACGTTTGACCTGTGTCATTGCCAACAAAGGGTATATAACAAAGTATTGAGAAACTTTTGTTATTGACCAAATACTTATTTTCCACCATAATTTGCAAATCAATTCATAAAAAATCCTACAATGTGATTTTCTGGATTTTTTTTTCTCATTTTGTCTGTCATAGTTGACTGTACCTATGATGGAAATTACAGGCCTCTCTCATCTTTTTAAGTGGGAGAACTTGCACAATTGGTGGCTGACTAAATACTTTTTTTCCCCACTGTATACTGTACATTTTCTCCCAGACTCCTGGATAGAAATTGTGTCGCGTAGCCTAAGGTAACCAGTCCATACAGTATGCATATTAATACAGTTAATTACTCGAATTTGTTTAATTTTGGAGTATAGGCTAGACCAATTAATATTTTATGTTTTTCTGCCATGTGTAATATGCGGTAGGCTATGTATTGTATAACGGCACAATCATTATTTTAATTCAGTTTTTTTTCCGGACTTTGGCTCATAAGCCTATTCGTATGCATAAGCTCTAATATGCGTATGGTGATTTTGAATTAATCATCACCTTAGAAAGCGCTGTCCATTTTGTTGTGTTAGTCTTTGAAACAACATCCACAATGACCATGTTTTACACTCAGTTTCAACCTGCTGTTGAACTTTCTTCAAATTGATCATCACAGTGATGTGAGTTTTAAAAGCGCATACTGTTTTGATGATAAGTGTTTGATGTGATTTTTGAGGCATTTGCATAATGTCAGATTGGTTAGAGGGACAATAGAGCCCTGAGTACCAGGTCAGTAGGACCTGATGGTCGTTAGCAAATAGGGTAATACCAAAGCATGTCCAGAGTGCATAAGAGGAGATTACCGTGACTCAACGGTTACGTGGAATTTTACTGCGGTCATGACCCCTGACTGCCGGTGTGGCGGTAATACGGTCACCGCAACAGCCCTAGGAAGGTGCGCATGAGAGTGGATCGGACAAAGGATCGGACACAGGATGTGACCTGTTAGACTTGCACCTGCCTCTGTGGATGACCGTGGAAGATATTCCATCCAGAGCCGTCAATAGGCTAACTGAAATGTTTTGTTGTTTTAAGAGCGTCTTTGAGATTCTTGCTGTAATGGAAAGCTCTATACAAATGAAATATACAGTGAGGGAAAAAAAGTATTTGATCCCCTGCTGATTTTGTACGTTTGCCCACTGACAAAGAAATGATCAGTCTATAATTTTAATGGTAGGTTTATTTGAACAGTGAGAGACAGAATAACAACAAAAAAATCCAGAAAAACGCATGTCAAAAATGTTATACATTTATTTGCATTTTAATGAGGGAAATAAGTATTTGACCCCCTCTCAATCAGAAAGATTTCTGGCTCCCAGGTGTCTTTTATACAGGTAACGAGCTGAGATTAGGAGCGCACTCTTAAATGGAGTGCTCCTAATCTCAGCTTGTTACCTGTATAAAAGACACCTGTCCACAGAAGCAATCAATCAATCAGATTCCAAACTCTCCACCATGGCCAAGAACAAAGAGCTCTCCAAGGATGTCAGGGACAAGATTGTAGACCTACACAAGGCTGGAATGGGCTACAAGACCATCGCCAAGCAGCTTGGTGAGAAGGTGACAACAGTTGGTGTGATTATTCGCAAATGGAAGAAACACAAAATAACTGTCAATCTCCCTCGGGCCTGGGGCTCCATGCACGATCTCACCTCGTGGAGTTGCAATGATCATGAGAACGGTGAGGAATCAGAGATCCTATTGTCCTTGGTAGAGTTTCTGGTCGTAGTGGGGGTTAGATGGATACTTCAGATGTACCAGTGGTTGTCTGAGAGGCATTGTCCTTCCCAACTCGTGTCTTTAGTGAAAGTTCTCTAGACGACTACACATGCCAGCTGCAGACTGAAATGATAAGGTCTAGTGCATTGTCTTCTTCTTCACCTCGTGTAGAGGTTGACAGTTTCAGAGTTTCTCCATTTCAAACGTTTGGACTAACATCTCACGTTTTCTGGTCTTTCTGGTCTAACCATTTTGTAACGTGTAGCTTCAGCTTCACACTTCTTGGTCTTGTAGAAATTCAACCATTTGCAACATCCGGCTTATACTGTAGTATGCTTGGTCTTCCTTTGGTAATTGTAGTTTTAAACCATTTTGTAACATTTAGCTCAAGCTTCACGTCTGCTGGTCTTGTAGAAATTCAACCATTTGCAACGTTTAGCTCACGCTTCACGTCTGCTGGTCTAATGTTAATTTGTTTTTCAAGGCTTTTTATGCACTCGGGGTAAAAGGGGCGTTCCATCATGTTTGTGCTCATCTGGTCGTGGCCACTGACTGAGAACAAAAAAATATGGAAACAATAATCTCATCTAGAATGCTAAAATCACATTGTTATCTTCACAAAAGTATTATTATACTTAATCATTTGTTTTATACAACAATTAGATGCAAACCTCATAACTGGGGAGTGTACACCCCCGGAGATACAGTTATGTTGTTCCACCGTCTTTAATGACATCACAACATAATAACGAATTTGACGTGATTGTTCTTTAAGTCGCCACCGACCATTTCCCACATTATTTTAAGTAGGAATACTGTTTCATTATCCACTTTTGGATGTTGGAGTCTTGGCGGGAAGACTTCCTTTGTCTCACAGGGAAATTCCCTCTCCCAATACTGCATGGCATGGAAAATAAAGTTTCTGCAAGGAATTTACGACCGGTCAACAAACTGGCCCCCAGGAGAGGGGGTGTTCAAATCTTTGCCTAGCCGGCATCTTTGATCCTCAGCCCATGAGGGCAAGTCATGACATTGGGCATAAAAAAAAGGATTGAAACAGGGAGGCACTACCTGGAATTGTCGGAGTGAAAATGTTTGTTTTCCGCTGCACATTTTTTTTTGGGGGGGGTTTACCTTGGCATTTTCTAATAACCATGACCCAAGCGTCTCAGCTTAGGGTCAAGACAATGTAGGGCTGCACAATTAATACAATTATATTTCTCTCTCTCTCCCCCTCCCTCTGTCTCTCACTCTCTCTCTCTCGCTCTTTCTCTCTCTCCATAGTGATGGTGATAGTCCTCCTGCGTTATGCCCATGTGATAGAGAAGCATCAGAACTGTGTGTTGAACACAGCGGGCCTGTCCACTGGCTGGATCTGTGCTGCAGGACTCATCATGGTCGGCAACTTCCAGGTACATACAGTTCCTTCAGAAAGTATTCATACCCCTTAACCTTTTCCACATTTACCTCATAATGTCAAAGTGGAATTATGTTTTTATATATATTTTTTCAAATTAATATAAAATGAAAGGCCGATATGTCTTGAGTCAATAAGTATTCAACCCATTTGTTATGGCAAGCCTAAATAAGTTCAGGAGTAAAAATGTGCTTAACAAGTCACATAATAAGTTGCATGGACTCACTCTGTGTGTAATAATAGTGTTTAACATGTTTTTGAAACACTACCTCATTTCTGTACCCCACACATTCGATTACCTGTAAGGTCCCTCAGTTGAGCAGTGAATTTCAAACACAGATTCAACCACAAAGACCAGGGAGGTTTTCCAATGCCTCACAAAGAAGGGCACCTATTGGTAAGTAGGTACAAATAAAAGAAGCAGACATTGAATATCCCTTTGAGCATGTCAAAGTTATTAATTACACTTTGGATGGTGTATCAATACACCCAGTCGCTACAAAGATACAGGCGTCTTTCCTAATGCAGTTGCCGGAGAGGAAGGAAAACGCTCAGGGATTTCACCATGAGGCCAATGGTGACTTTACAGTTAGAGTTTATTGGCTGAGAAAACTGAGGATGGATCAACAACATTGTATTTACTCCACAATACTAACCTAAATGACAGAGTGAAAGAAGGAAGCCTTGTACAATACAATACAAATATTCCAAAACATGCATCCTGTTTGCAATAAGGCACTAAAGTAAAACTGCTACAAATGTGGCAAAGAAATGAACTTTATGTCCTGGATACAAAGCGTTATGTTTGGGGCAAACACAACACATCACTGAGTACCACTCTTCATATTTTCAAGCATGGTGGTGGCTGCATCATGTTATCGGTATGCTTGTCATCGGCAAGGACTAGGGAGTTTTTTAGGATAAAAAGAAACGTAATAGAGCTAAGCACAGGCAAAATCCTGGAGGAAAACCTGCTTTACAACAGACACAGGGAGACAAATTCACCTTTCAGCAGGACAATAACCTAAAACACAAGGCCAAATATACACTGGTGTTGCTTACCAATATTACATTGAATGTTCCTAAGTGGCCTAGTTACAGTTTTGACTTACATCGGCTTGAAAATCTATGGCAAGACTTGAAAATGGCTGTCTAGCAATGATCAACAACCAACTTGACAGAGTTTGAAGAATTTAAAAATAATAATGTGCAAATATTGTACAATCCAGGTGTGCAAAGCTCTTAGAGACTTACCCAGAAAGACTTGCAGCTGCAATCACTGCCAAAAGTGACTCTAACATGTATTGACTCAGGGGTGTGAATAATAATGTAAATTAGTTATTTCTGTATATCATTTACAATAAATGTGCAAAAATGTCTAAAAACATGTTTTCACTTTTGTCATTATGAGGTATTGTGTGTAGATGGGTGAAAAAAATCAATTTAATCAATTTTAAATTCAGGCTGTAACACAACAAATGTGGAAGAAGTCAAGGGGTATGAATACTTTCTGACGGCAACGCAACACTGTTCGACAACTAATTCACACACGTTTTACAACTGTTTTGCATAGCACCAGGTACATACGTTCAGCAACGCAACATTGTTCCACAACTGTTTCACAACTCTACATGGCTGTTTGACATAGCACAAGGTAGTTCAGCAATGCAACACTGTTCCACAACTACAGTGCATTCTGAAAGTATTCAGACCCCTTGACTTTTTCCACATTTTGTTAGGTTACAGCCTTATTCTAAAATGGATTAAGTCATTTTTTTCCCTCATCAATCTACACACAATACCCCATAATGACAAAGCAAAAACAGGTTTTTAGAAATTTTTGCAAATGTATATAAAAAAAATAAAATGTAATATCACATTTACTTAAGTATTCAAACCCTTTACTCAGTACTTTGTTGAAGCACCTTTGGCAGCGATTACAGCCTAGAGTCTTCTTGGGTATGAAACTACAAGCTTGGCACACCTGTATTTGGGGAGTTTCTCCCATTCTTCTCTGCAGATCCTCTCATGCTCTGTCAGTTGGATGGGGAGCGTCACTGCACAGCTATTTTCAGGTCTCTCCAGAGAAGTCTGGGCTCTGGCTGGGCCACTCAAGGACATTCAGAGACTTGTCCCGAAGCCACGCCTGCATTGTCTTGGCTGTGTGCTTAGGATCGTTGTCCTGTTCGAAGGTGAACCTTTGCCCCACTCTGAGGTCCTGAGCGCTCTGGAGCAGGTTTTCATCAAGGATCTCTCTGTACTTTGCACCGTTCAACTTTCCCTCAATCCTGACTGGTCTCCCAGTCCCTGCCGCTGAAAAACATCCCCACAGCATTATGTTGCCACCACCATGCTTCACCGTAGAGATGGTGCCAGGTTTCCTTCATACGTGACGTTTGGCATTCAGGCCAAAGATTTCAATCTTGGTTTCATCAGACCAGAGAATCTTGTTTCTCATGATCTGAGAGTCCTTTAGGTGCCTTTTGGCAAACTCCAAGCAGGCTGTCATGTGCCTTTTACTGAGGAGTTGCTTCCGTCTGGCCACTGTACCATAAAGGCCTGATTGGTGGAGTGCTGCAGAGATGGTTGTCCTTCTGGAGGGTTCTCCCATCTCCTCAGAGGAACTCTGGAGCTCTGTCAGAGTGACCATCGGGTTCTTGGTCACCTCCCTGACTAAGGCCCTTCTCCCCCGATTGCTCAGTTTGGCCGTGCGGCCAGCTCTAGGAAGAGTCTTGGTGGTTCCAAACTTCTTCCATTTAAGAATGATGGAGGCCACTGTGTTCTTGGGGACCTTCAATGGTACCCTTCCCCAGATCTGTGACTTGACCCAATCCTGTCTCAGAGCTCTACGGACAAACATTTCTAATAACCAGTTTTCGCTTCATCATTATGGGTTGTTGTGTGTAGATTGATTAGATGTTTTTTTTTTACTCAATCCATTTTAGAATAAGGCTGTAACATAACAAAATGTGAAGGGGTCTGAATACTTTCCGAATGCATTGTATTTCACAAAGGTTTTACAACGGTTTCACATAGCACAATGGTGTCACAGCACCATATCATGAGAGGATCTATGCTAGTTCATCCGCAATAGTTTGACAGCCGATTCACTCCTCAAAGGTGGTCTCAAGTTGAGTTTAGTCCAGTTTTTCACAACATCTGTTGTGTAGGTCTCAATCAGGAGAAATCTGCGATGGATACAACCTGGCTTGGCACCAATGTTCCCTCTAAGCTGCCGCACAGAAGAAATGCTATGCCACGCAGAGACGCAAGAGATTGAACTTCACTGAGTTCACCCCATTAGTTTGCACTATATACACTACATGAGTATGTAAAAGTATGTAGACATCTGCTCGTCGAACATTTCATTCCAAAATCATGGGCATTAAAATTGAGTTAGTCCCCCCTTTGCTGCTATAACAGCCTCCACTCTTCTGGGAAGGCTTTCCACTAGATGTCGGAACATTGCTGCGGGGACTTGCTTCCATTCATCCACAAGAGCATTAGTGAGGTCGGGCACTGATGTTGATCGATTAGGCCTGGCTAACAGTCGGCGTTCCAATTCATCCCTAAGGTGTTCGATGGGGTTGAGATCAGGGATCTGTGCAGGCCAGTCAAGTTCTTCCACACCAATCTCGACAAACCATTTCTGTATGGAGCTAGCTTTGTGCATGGGGGCCTTGTCATGCTGAAACAGGAAAGAGCCTTCTCCAAACTGTTGTCACAAAGTTGGAAGCACAGAATTGTCTAAAATGGCATTTTATTCTGAAGCGTTAATATTTCCCTTCACTGGAACTAAGGGGCCTAGCCCAAACCATGAAAAACAGCCCCAGACCATTATTCCTCCTCCACCAAACTTTACAGTTGGCTCTATTCATTGGGGCAGGTAGCTTTCTCTCCACCAAACCCAGATTCGTCCGTCAGAATGCCAGATGGTGAAGCATGATTCATCACTCCAGAGAACGCGTTTCCACTGCTCCAGAGTACAGTGGCGGCAAGCTTTACACCACTCCAGCCGACATTTGGCATTGCGCATGGTGATCTTAGGCTTGTGTGCGGCTGCTCAGCCATGGAAACCCATTTCATTAAGCTCCCGACAAGCAGTTCTTGTGCTGACGTTACTTCCAGAGGCAGTTTGGAACTCAGTAGTGACTGTTGCAACCGAGGACAGACGAGTTTTCAATTGTATTTTGTAAAGTCGTTTCTTGCATCATACAAAACAATACAATGTAATTTACAGTAACCTATTTGGCCCATGGTGTAACAAACCAAGTAAAAAAATCATAAATTTATGTCATTCATAATGTTAAAACGTTTGTAAAAGTATCATGCAATGTAGGCCTGCATTGAACACCACATATAGGCTACTGTAGGATATAGCATAGAAATCAAAAGCTATTTCCACGTGAAAATGTTATGGGATTTGCTCCGTTGGTTTTGTTGGTATGCCTACATTATGCTCAAATAGCCACTATTGGCTACTGTCTAAAACTGTAATGGTACAGCTTCATTGTGCACTGTAAACGCGGAAGTTGCACAACATTCTCACAACGTTCAAGTTTCCGCTCACAATACCTAAAATTTGCAAAAAGACCTAAAATTTACCTAATATCCCCCCACCCCCCCTATTCTTCCACTCGTCCGCTCCTCCCAACCCTTCACTCATCTGTCCTCCCCTCTCCACTTCTCCTCCATTGCCCCAACCCTTCTCTTTTCTCTTCTCCTGTCCTCTCCTCTCTACCTCACCTCTGACTGTTACATTCCAGATCTGCTTCATGTTGTAGTTATGGACCACTCACATACCGGAACACACACACTTTGGTTGTTCAGGACTGAGTTTCTGCAATTTTAGATATTTCGAACCTTGGCTCAGTGCCTGGACTTTAAACTGTGTGTGCGTGCATGCGTGCATGTCTCCGTGCATGCATGGTACTGGGGCCAAGGTTGGGGCATACATTTTTGGTACTATAGGAGGGTTGCCGGCGAGATTAGGGTGCGGGTCTTAAAAAAACGTTGTTCAGTACATTAGGCCTTGGCGGCAGTCATAGCAACAGTTTTGCTATGTAGAGGGACTATCGGCAAAGGCCAATATTGGCCAATATCGGCCCGATACAGTATATCTGTATTCCCAGTCATGTGAAATCCATAGGTTAGGGCCCAATAAACTCTGTAACTGTTTTATAGTCACCATTGGCCTCATGGTGAAATGCCTGTTCCGTTTCCTTCCTCTCCGGCAACTGAGTTAGGAAGGATGCCTGTATCTTTGTCGTGACTGGGTGTATTGATACACCATCCAAAGTGTAATTAATAAATTCACCATGCTCAAAGAGAAATTCAATGTCTGCTTTTAAAAATAAAGAATAGATCTACGAATAGGTGCCGTTCTTTGTGAGGCATTGGAAAACCTCCTTGGTCTTTGTGGTTGAATCTGTGTTTGAAATGTACTGTTCGACTGAGGGACCTTACAGATAATTGTATATGTGGGGTACAGAGATGAGGTAGTCATTAAAAAATCATGTTAAACACTATTATTGCACACAGAGTGAGTCCATGCAAGTTATTATGTGACTTGATAAGCACATTATTTAGGCTTGCCATAACAAATGGGTTGAATACTTATTGACTCGAGACATTTCAGCTTTTCATTTTTTTTATTAATTTGTAAACATTTCTAAAAACATAATTCCACTTTGACATTGTGGGGTATTGTGTGTAGGCCAGTGAGACAAAATCTCAATTTAATCAATTTTAAATATGAAAAAGCAACTTTTTCCTGATCACGGAAAATGACTAATAATACTAGTTTCATAAGCATCCATGATCACAAATCATGACGTTATGTTGGACCCATTTGCATTGAATAGATGAATAGATGGAGTGATGCTTACTGTATATGCACATTATATTGATCAGTTGATGGGCTAATATGTCCCAAATGGACGGCTACAGATTGTAGGAGCCATTTTAGCCTGTTTATGTGTTGTGTATATGTTATCTGTCAAGGGTTATTTTAACTTGTTTTGTACTCTAGAGGGCACTTGTTGGGGGCATGGGTCACTAGTCACGTGTGTATGTACAGTTCATTCGGAAAGTATTCAGACCGCTTGACTTTATCCATGTTTTGTTACGTTACAGCCATATTCTAAAATTGATATTTTATTTATTCTCACCAATCTACACACAATACCCCATAAAGACAAAGCGAAAACAGGTTTTAGCAAATTTTTGCAAAATAAAAAGCAGAAATACCTTATTTACATACCCTTTGCTATGAGACTCGAAATTGAGCTCAGGTGCAACCTGTTTCCATTGATCATCCTTGAGATGTTTCTACAACTTGATTGGAGTCCACCTGTGGTAAATTACATTGATTTGACATGGTTTGGAAAGGCACACACCTGTCTATATAAGGTCCCACAGTTGACACTGCGTGTCAGAGCAAAAACCAAGCCATGAGGTCGAAGGAATTGTCCGTAGAGCTCCAAGACAGGATTGTGTCGAGGCACAGATCTGGGGAAGGGTACCCCAAACTTTCTGAAGCATTGAAGGTCCCCAAGAACACAGTGGCCTCCATCATTCTTAAATGAAATAAGTTTGGATCCACCAAGTCTCTTCCTAGAGCTGGCCGCCCGGCCAAACTGAGCAATCGGGGGAGAAGGGCCTTAGTCAGGGAGGTGACCAAGAACCCGATGGTCACTCTGACTGTGCTCCAGAGTTCCTCTGTGGAGATGGGAGAACCTTCCAGAAGGACAACCATCTCTGCAGCACTCTACCAATCAGGCCTTTATGGTAGAGTGGCCAGACGGAAGCCACTCCTCAGTAAAATGCACATGACAGCCCGCTTGGAGTTTGCCTAAAGGCACCTAAAGGACTCTCAGACCATGAGAAACACGATTCTCTGGTCTGATGAAACCAAAATTGAACTCTTTGGCCTGAATGCCAAGCGTCACGTCTGGAGGAAACCTGGCACCATCCCTACGGTGAAGCATGGTGGTGGCAGCATCATGCTGTGGGGATGTTTTTCAGCGGCAGGGACTGGGAGACCAGTCAGGATCGAGGGAAAGATGAACAGAGCAAAGTACAGAGAGATCCTTGATGAAAACCTGCTCCAGAGCGCTCAGGACCTCAGACTGGGGCGAATGTTCACTTCCAACAGGACAACGACACCTAAGCACACAGCCAAGTCAACGCTGGAGTGGCTTCAGGACAAGTCTCTGAATGTCCTTGAGTGGCCCAGCCAGAGCCCGGAGTTGAACCCGATCGAACATCTCTGGAGAGACCTGAAAATAGCTGTGCAGCGACGCTCCCTATCCAACCTGACAGAGCTTGAGAGGATCTGCAGAGAAGAATGGGAGAAACTCCCCAAATACAAGTGTGCCAAGCTTGTAGCATCATACCCAAAAAGACTTGAGGCTGTAATCGCTGCCAAAGGTGCTTCAACAAAGTACAGAGTAAAGGGTCTGAATACATATGTAAATTTGATATTTTATTTATTTATTTTTAATACATTTGTTAAGATTTCTACAAACCTGTTTTTGCTTTGTCATTAAGAGGTATTGTGTGTAGGTAGATTGATGAGGGAAAAAAACAATTTACTCCATTTTAGAATAAGGCTGTAATGTAACAAAATGTGGATATAGTCAAAGGGTCTGAATACTTTCCGAATGCACTGTAGGTAGCACAGGTGACCAGGTAGGGTTAGCACAGGTCACAGGAGAGCGCATACAGTTCTTACCGTATCCCAGATACAGATTATAGAATGCATCTCTCTGCACCTTTTCTATAGGAATATGTGTTTTGGAGCTATTTATATTTTATATGTGCAAATAAATGGGAACTTCACCCAAAACGAGTAACGTTTGGAAAGCTGATTTTTGTGGACGTGTTATGGACAGCTTTCTCCTGTGCCAGTGGCTTTTCATAGGGAATCGCCACTACACAGATTGTTTGTCATCTGTAGCACCATAGACTCCACTGATCAGCCAAAACAAGCTCAATAACTCAATGCATGCACACACTCCTATTGAATATGCATTCACCTGTATTGTGAGTAGGCCTATGCCATCTTAATTTACCCAGTTTATCAAGACATTTACCATTCAAATGAAATGATTACCATTATGTTGTTATGTAGTTAGATTGTTAAAAACAGTTACATTTATTGTTTGATTTTATAATGTATGCATTATAATGTATACATGGCTAATTTAATGATATTGAATATCGGTCTAAAATATCGGCCATCGGCCTCCTTGACCCCCAGAAATCAGTGTCGGCATCGGCCCTAAAAAATCCATATTGGTCGTTCTCTAGCTCCTGGTGTTCTGGGCTCTTGGTGTTCTGGGCTCCCCGTGCTGTGGTATGTTTGTGGAAGGAAGTGGTGTGTGTGTGTGTGTACAGGATGTTTCTACCCTGAATGCCAGACAGGGATTTAAAAAAACTGGAGAGGATAGGAGCAAAGCTGCCACCTTCACTACTCCCCTGATTCTCCTTAGTCTCTTTGTGGTGTGTGTCTGTGTGTGTGTATATGTGTGTGCATGTGCGTGCCAAAACAAAAGTAAGAACAGGGAGTTGCATCTGTGACTCCCTCCCTTACCTTTCTCCCTCTATCCATCCCTCCATCCTTCCATTTCTCCTTCCCTCTGGGGCCTCTCTGCCCTCGGAGCGTTCAGTGGAAAAACTAGGGGGAATTTTATGGGAAGTGAGTCATCACGGCTCATCCCCTGTGTGTGTGTGTGTGTGTGTGTGTGTGTGTGTGTGTGTGTGTGTGTGTTGTCTAACAGCCAGGAGGAGACCGTGTGCACACGTGTCACAGACCCCATCTGTACCCAATCAGAGCCCGTCTGGAACTTTCTGTACTCAATTCAATTCTAATCTCAATTCAATTCTATAAAACTTTCTTCATCCAACAAATGGGATGGACATAAATACATATCTAGATTCATAGACATACAATATTTAACATTCATATAGGCTACACATTAGTAGACAATTTTAAAGCAGTGAAAATATAATAGGCAGTTCTGACAGACAGTGGTGGAAAAAGTACCCAATTGTCATACGTAAAGATACCTTAATAGAAAATGACTCAAGTACAAGTGAAAGTCACCCAGTAAAATACTACTTGAATAAAAGTCTAAAACTATTTGGTTTAAATATACTTAAGTATCAAAAGTAAAAGTATGAATAATTTCAAATTCCTTGTTAAGCAAACCAGACGGCACAATCTTACTAAGAAATAATTTACAAACTAAGCATTTGTGTTTAGTGAGTCTGCCAGATCAGAGGCAGTAGGGATGACCAGGGATGTTCTCTTGATAAGTGCGTGAATTTGACCATTTTCCTGTTCTGCTAAGCGTTCAAAATGTAATGAGTACTTTTGGGTGTCAGGAATGTATGGAGTAAAAATAACATTATTTTCTTTAGGAATGTAGTGGAGTAAAATTTGTCAAAAATATAAATATTAAACTAAAGTACAGATACTACTTAAGTAGTACTTTAAAGTATTTTTACTTAAGTACTTTACACCACTGCTCACAACACAATTACCACTAAAACAACACAATCACTATCAGTACTAGGCTATAATGACACCATTAGGATATTATGTTGTGTTATGTAAGACAGGACAGGGTAGGGGTCTATGAATCAGACACTTTTAGACTGACAGGAGAGGACCTGAATAGATGGCCCCAGACACACACACACACACACACACACACACACACACACAATGTTTGTTTTACTATCCTTGTGGGGACCAAACAATGAATTCCCATTCATAATCCTAATTTCCTTTAACCCCTAAACCTAACCTTAACCCCAAACCCCTAACCATAAACTAACACTAACTCCTAACCCTAAAATAGCCTTTTTTTCTTGTGGGGACCGGTGAAATGTCCCCACTTGTCCGAATTTGGCTTGTTTCACTTCTGGTCCCCACAAGTATAGTAAAACCAAAACACACACACACACACACGAGGGGAGGATGTGAATAGTACACTACTCTGAGTGTGCCCTCTGTGGACGCTGGCCACAGGAAAGCAGGAGAGGGAAAGAAAGAGGGGGAAAGAAAGAGGGGAAAGGAGAAAAGAGACCTGCACATTTCTTCTCTGAGAGCAAAGGAAAGGGAAAGAAGAGGAATGACGAGGGGATGTGCACAGACAAGCAGGCGGAGGTGTGAAAGGCATGACTGGTAGTCAGTTTGATTGTCTCTCTCCTTCTCTCCCCTAGAGACAACTGAAGGTTCTCTGGACCTGTCTACACACGTTCCCACACAGCCACACCAGACACACACACTCGTCGCTCACACACAGCCACATACACACAGGACTCTAGTATAGGCCTCCCGTTTTCTAACCCCATCCCTAGTTTCTCTACACCCCCTCTCTTTACACGTATTCCTCCATTCCAATTCTCCCAATTCTGAATTACTTTCCTACCTCTTTCATACAGTGGGGAAAAAAAGTATTTAGTCAGCCACCAATTGTGCAAGTTCTCCCACTTAAAAAGATGAGAGAGGCCTGTAATTTTCATCATAGGTACACGTCAACTATGACAGACAAATTGAGAATATTTTTTCCAGAAAATCATATTGTAGGATTTTTAATGAATTTATTTGCAAATTATGGTGGAAAATAAGTATTTGGTCAATAACAAAAGTTTCTCAATACTTTGTTATATACCCTTTGTTGGCAATGACACAGGTCAAAGTAAGTCTTCACAAGGTTTTCACACACTGTTGCTGGTATTTTGGCCCATTCCTCCATGCAGATCTCCTCTAGAGCAGTGATGTTTTGGGGCTGTCGCTGGGCAACACAGACTTTCAACTCCCTCCAAAGATTTTCTATGGGGTTGAGATCTGGAGACTGGCTAGGCCACTCCAGGACCTTGAAATGCTTCTTACGAAGCCACTCCTTCGTTGCCCAGGCGGTGTGTTTGGGATCATTGTGATGGTGAAAGACCCAGCCACGTTTCATCTTCAATGCCCTTGCTGATGGAAGGAGGTTTTCACTCAAAATCTCACGATACATGGCCCCATTCATTCTTTCCTTTACATAGATCAGTCGTCCTGGTCCCTTTGCAGAAAAACAGCCCCAAAGCATGATGTTTCCACCCCCATGCTTCACAGTAGGTATGGTGTTCTTTGGATGCAACTCAGCATTCTTTGTCCTCCAAACACGACGAGTTGAGTTTTTACCAAAAAGTTCTATTTTGGTTTCATCTGACCATATGACATTCTCCCAATCCTCTTCTGGATCATCCAAATGCACTCTAGCAAACTTCAGACGGGCCTGGACATGTACTGGCTTAAGCAGGGGGACACGTCTGGCACTGCAGGATTTGAGTCCCTGGCGGCGTAGTGTGTTACTGATGGTAGGCTTTGTTACTTTGGTCCCAGCTCTCTGCAGGTCATTCACTAGGCCCCCCCCGCGTGGTTCTGGGATTTTTGCTCACCGTTCTTGTGATCATTTTGACCCCACGGGGTGAGATCTTGCGTGGAGTCCCAGATCGAGGGAGATTATCAGTGGTCTTGTATGTCTTCCATTTCCTAATAATTGCTCCCACAGTTGATTTTTTCAGACCAAGCTGCTTACCTATTGCAGATTCAGTCTTCCCAGCCTGGTGCAGGTCTACAATTTTGTTTCTGGTGTCCTTTGACAGCTCTTTGGTCTTGGCCATAGTGGAGTTTGGAGTGTGACTGTTTGAGGTTGTGGACAGGTGTCTTTTATACTGATAACAAGTTCAAACAGGTGCCATTAATAGAGGTAACGAGTGGAGGACAGAGGAGCCTCTTAAAGAAGAAGTTACAGGTCTGTGAGAGCCAGAAATCTTGCTTGTTTGTAGGTGACCAAATACTTATTTTCCACCATAATTTGCAAATAAATTCATTAAAAATCCTACAATGTGATTTTCTGGATTTTTTTCTCTCAATTTGTCTGTCATAGTTGACGTGTACCTATGATGACAATTACAGGCCTCTCTCATCTTTTTAAGTGGGAGAACTTGCACAATTGGTGGCTGACTAAATACTTTTTTTCCCCCCTGTAACTTATTATTCACTCTTTCACAATTAACCCTCTTTTCTCTACGCTCTGCGTCCTCCACTATTCAGTCTGAACTGCCTGTCCCTCTCACCTAATCTCTCCTCCATCTATCTACAGTCTGCAGCTGTTTCATTCAAAAAGGCCACATTAGCAACATAATAAATACAGGATATCACCAGTAAACACTTCAAAGAGTTGTTGTTATGTTTGTGTGTATCAGTGTGCTAGTCAGACTCTTCACCCTGCCTCCGACAGGTAGGGGGGGGGGTCTAGGTGGATGCTACTCCTTAAGGCGTCAGCATGCTTCAGTTCGGCTGTCACCTAGGTGAACGACTGTGCTCGCATACTCCCTTCAGAGACCTTTGCTTGAAAAACGAGAAAAAAGCGCCAATAGTACTGTTTATCTATTGTGAGACGCCGTAGCCAGTATACACTTCCTCAAAATAGTCAGAATTAATATAAGATAACTCAAGAAATCTGTCATTAATTTTGACGTTTTTGCCGAGGAGATCTTAGCCGCGCAATTCTACATTTAACTAAGATGTTGTGTGCAGTTTTTCTCAATGAAAAACTTTATTGAAGAAGCCCTACTGTTGACCAATCACCGACGAAGGGGGTAGACTTCGGCTACCGACTTCGGCTTGCCTCAAGAAAATGTTTAGTGTGCCTGAAAACAAAAACGTCACAAAATGTCGTCAGAATATATGCACAAAGTCTTCTGAACTGTTGCGGATGCATGCGGACGCCTTTAGCTTCTCTGTAAACACTCCAGACCCCTGTCCTCCCATCTCCATCTCTCATCCACTGCTCTCTCTATTCTCTCCATTCCTCTTCCATCCCTTTGTCAACACCCACTTCTCTCCCTTAATCTCTCCTTACTCCCTTACCCTTCTCCTCCACATCTCCCCCCTCTCCTCGCCTTTTCCCCCATCTCTTAACTTTTTGAGGGAACACACAGCGACTCATTGCTGAGAGTAGATGGGCCTTCTCTTCTTTGTTGATTTAGAGCGTCTCTATATCAACAAACTTCCTCGCTCTGTCACACACACACCCACACACACATACACACACACACACACACACACACACACACACACACACAGGCATACACATGTACATAGGAGGCTCCTCAGAGGAGTAAGGGAAGGACCATCCTCCTCAGTGAATTTAATATAAATAGTAAAACATTAAAGTTATCCTTTTTAGATAAAACTATACTGAATATATTCACGTCACCAAATAATTGTTTTGCATTGAAGGTCTACAGTAGCCTCAACAGCACTCTGTAGGGTAGCACCATGGTGTTAGCCTGAGGACAGCTAGTTTCCATCCTCTGGGTACATTGACATCAGTACAAAACCTAGGAGGCTCATGGTTCTCACCCCCTTCCATAGACTTACACAGTAATTATGACAACTTCCAGAGGACGTCTTCTTGCAGCATGAACTGATATGTTGTCCACCCAATCAAAGGATCAGAGAATTAATCTAGTACTGAAAGCATAAGCTACAGCTAGCTAGCACTGCAGTACATACAATGTGGTGTGTAGTTGACTCAAAGAGAGAAAGGCAATAGTTGAACAGTTTTAAACAAATACATGTATTTTTTAAATGAAGGAGAAGCAAGAGAAAGAGAATGAGAGAGAGAGCTATATTTAGTTGTATATTTTTTTTCACTTTCACTTAGCTAGCGAACACAGCTAGCTAGTTTAGCCTTCTCAAACAGAGAGAGATGCTATGTTAGTTAGCTGGCTATGGCTATCCAACACTGGAATTCTTCCAAGTCGAGGTAAGCTTTTGGTTTTATTAATTTATTGCCACCGGGGCCTGCTGGTGTAACTGCTAATCTGCTTGCTGCTGACTGTACACTGTACTACATGATTGTAGCGGGTTTACTAAAGCGTTAGTTCTAGTAGCTATGTTGACTATAACGTTAGCTAATATGGTGACAACGATGTAGTCTGTGTGTAGCAGTTAGCGGTTATGATATGAAGGTTTGGCTTGGAAAGTTTTTTTCACCTGGTCACAGACAGCTGATGTGTTGTGCAATGAAGTCAACAAACGAAGGGAAAAGGTGTGAGGTGGAGAGCGTGTAGATGCAAGAAGTAATTATACAACAAAGGGATTATGCTGTTTGTATGTGGCTGCTATGAAAGTGAACTGTGTTTGTGTGTGATCAGGGGTGTATTCATTCCGCCGATTCTGTTGAAATAAGTTTCTTAAGCGGAAGCAAACGGAACGAAACGGGGATAAACATACCTGAATTTGTCCAATAGAAACTCTCGTTTGCAACTGTTGGACTAATGATTACACCCTAGATCAGGGTTCCCCAATTAGATTTCCAAAAGGGCCAAATTTGGTCAGGCATGCCAAGCCGAGGGCCAACATGTTTGTTTTTTTGGACACAGTTTTATGTTTGATCAGTTTTCACTTCTATTGTGATTTTATAATTATTAGTAGTGGTGTTAGGAGTCACATAAGAGAAAAATGAAAAATACTAAATGAGTCCAAAACCAACTATTTAAT
Organism: Coregonus clupeaformis; assembly: GCF_020615455.1. NCBI lineage: Eukaryota > Metazoa > Chordata > Actinopteri > Salmoniformes > Salmonidae > Coregonus > Coregonus clupeaformis. Next base: position 78,496,069 of record NC_059192.1, read on the forward strand.
TATGAAATGCCCCTGGAGCATATTCTGTGCAAACAGTCAGCAAACAAAAAGTCCAGCAAACACATTCACACACACACACACACACACACACACACACACACACACACACACACACACACACACACACACACACACACACACACACAGCGCCCACTTCTGTCTGGAACATCCATGCTTTGGATATCTGCGTTCAGGCGGTCTTTCTAAGAGAAGAGAAGAGACAGAAGGACAAACACAGACAGACAGAGATTTTAGTTAGGTACTTTTCAAATGTGTTATCAGAATATGCCACATTAGTTTTTAAACTTTTAAAATATGTGAACCAAATAATATCAAGCTGTTAACAACCAAAAGTGTTTGATATTAATGTGACAATATAATTAATTAGCTTTTATTTGTGTATAATTTTTTTATTGCTGTGTATTAAGTTTTACATTTTACTAACTAGTTGGATGCCATTTACTTTTATTTAAGCTGTGTAGCATATTTAGTAGAAAACATGCTATTAAATATGAAATGGTTATTTCATTGTAATAATTATTATACCACAAGAAGATTGAAAAATAGCAAAAAAATAATTGGATCTGGTTCACTCACCAATCAGTGAGAGAAGTGAGAGCGACGGGATGAGCCAACCTTTCTGATGTCAGGCTTGTATTCTGTTGTGGCAATCCTGAGGCACTGTCCAAGATGTGAATCTGAGAGTCTGTTTCTGTCCTGGCTCTTGATAGCATTCATTGAAGAAAATGCTGATTCACAGATGTATGTTGAGGGGAACATCGTGAGTAGGAGCATTGCAATATCTCTGGTGTTTTTAAAACGAGCTTGGGGAACCACGTTGATCCAAAAGTCACTCACCAGTGCATCCTTGTGTTGAGCTTTGAGCAAATCAGATGTTCCCATCTCCAAGATTTCCATCTGAAGAGCAGCCTCATCTATGGAAGGCACCAGCTTTTTGGCCTCTGCAGTCCACTGGCCGTCAGCTGACACAGAAAACGGCTGTCTTACGAAGAGAAGGATGTCCGCTGAGAGTTTAGGGGAGCTTTCAAATCTTTCCATGAAGTTTTCTGCCAGCCTGGACACAAAATCCTTCATTGCTGGATCTTCCTGCATTTTATTCTTCTCACAATGATCACGCAGACGTGGAAAGTGCAACTTTCTCCCATGAATGTCTCTCTCCAGGAGGTGCAGCTTTGACCGGAAAGCTTCAATCGCCTCATACATGTCAGCAACAGTGTGGTTCTTGCCTTGTAGTCGCAGGTTAAGGTGATTTAGATGAGACATGATGTCACACAAAAAAGTAACATCTGATATCACCTTGTTGTCAGTTAAAAAGCTCAAAAAGTCGCTGTCTTTTAGGCTCTGCAGGCTGGATAAAAATGACACAAGTTCATCACGCAGGTCACACACCCTCTCCAACACACGGCCTTTGCTCAGCCAGTGAACGTCATTGTGGAGCAAAAGATCCCTGTGTTCAGCTGACATTTCCTCGAGTAATGCTCTAAAAAGGCAATGCTGCAGACTAGAGCTCTCACGGACAAAGTTAACTAGTCGAGTCACAGTATCCATGGTCTCTTTCATTTTTCCACACAGTTTTGCGCACAAAACTGACTTGTGAATAATGCAGTGAAATGCCAGGAGTGCTGGGTTGACGGCAGAAAGCCTGCTTACCAAGCCCTGGCGGTGTCCCACCATTGACGGAGCCCCGTCGGTAACAACAGAGACAATTTTACTCACATCTAAGCCATTCCTTTCGAAGAACTGTGTCAGCTCGTTGAATATTATTTCCCCGGTTGTACGCCCGGGTAGAGAAATCAAACACAGCAGCTCCTCCCGGAATGTCTTCCCATCAAAAAATCTTGCGAACACAGACAGCTGTTCCATGTCGGTTCGGTCACAAGACGAGTCTATTGCCAGTGAGAATGCTTCGGTTTTCCTCAAATCTGTGAGTAGACTGGAAAAACACTCCTCCGCCAAAACTTCGACTCTTCTGGTTGCCGTGTTAGCCGACGGCGGCACTTGCTTCAACAGCTCAACAACTTCTTTTTTTATTGGTTCCTCTTGGTTTAAAACTTCGGCAGCCATGTCGATTGCACATTGTTTAATTAACTCTGCATCGGCGAATGGCTTCTTAGCTCTTGCAAGCTTCCAAGAAACGTGTAATGAGGCAGCTGTTGCGCTCTCTTGTGCCGATGTTGTTTTACACATAGTTAAAACCGAGTGGTTCTATGACGTTAACATGCTTGCAATTTTTTGTTTGCACTGGTCAGATTTTTCTGGGTAGTTTGCATTAAAACTGGCAGCATGAATAGAGTTAAAATGCCGCTTCAGATTGTCCGCTTTGATTACAGCTACAGTCTGCATGCATATTAAGCATGTGGGCTTAGCACTGTTGTGGTCCGGTAAAAAAAAGCAATACCTCTCAGTCCAGTCAGTTTTGAACTGACGGTTCTCCTGGTCTACCTTGCGTATCTTGGCAAATGCCATGTTGGTTTGACTGGATTTAATAATTTTTTGTGAGGAAGTGGTCAGTCCTTTTGATGAAAGAGGGTTAACTGGCGAGCGGCTGCGGCTACTGTGTGTGTGTGTGACACTACACTAGGTAGCTAGTCGAGTGGAGATTAGTACGCAAAGCGCGCAAAGCACGTCTTACGTATGCACGCGGTAAAGGCCACAGGTCAAGGTGTGGGATAATTTCAAAATAAAGCAGAGCCGCGGATATTAAATTCATGTTTATTATAACAAGTGAATGCCAATGCTGTCAGTGTGGGCCAGACATTTGGCTCTTGCGGGCCGGATCTGGCCCGCGGGCCGCTTATTGGGGTTGGCTGAGCTAGATGCAGGCAAGAGTGTGCAAGGCGTTATTGAATGTGTCAATGTCTGTCAACTTGATTACTCAAATTTGTCTCGACCTGTGCACCTACGTTGTAAACTTTCATTCATAGGCTAGGTTATAGCAACCTCATGATGGGTATAGGGAAAATGTGAGTATCGTGTAGTAGCCTAAACCTATCCATGTAACATTGAGCTGGGTGAATGGAATATTAATGACAGTCATCCAATATGCTGTAATAGAAATAAGGCTCATAAAAACAATTATCGTCCTCCCTCATCTTAAACGTCACCGATCGCCACTGATACACATAAGTACACACATTTTGCTAATTATAGTTCCCAGGCAGGGAACGAGAGGGAGACATGAGAGAACAGTGAGTACCGGGTGTGTGTGTGTGGCAGGGCAGGCCGCATTAGAACATATGGCTAGCTAATGGTGTTTACATTGGAAAGACTGGCAGAAAGGCTGTACTTTCCTCAGCTCTACTGGTGTGTGCTTTCATGTACTTTCCTTTCTTCAGCTCTAGTGGAGTGTGACAGCTAAATGTGAAGGTGTTGGGCCAGAAGCAATAGGATTGACCTAATGGACACTGCTGTTGGGGAGAGGAGAGGAGAGGGATGAGAGGAGGGAAGGGAGGGGTGTTAGTGCACTGCATGCTGTCTTTATCTCTAACACTGCTATGGGTGGAGCGCTAATGGATGTTTTTATTTATTTTATTTTTATTGAACCTTTATTTAACTAGGTGTGCAGGCTTTTATTCCAGTCCCCCTCTAACAAACCACATTTTAGAAATGAGCTGCTCAATCGGACCTTGATAAACTGGCTCTGATGTGTTTCAGCAGGGCTTGAACAAAAGCCTGCACACCCAGTAGCTCTCCAGGCTGAGGGTTGACCACATGTGTTTTATACAGTTGTCTAACAGGTATTCTACTTTGTGGGGGTTAAGTGCCTTGCACAACGACAGGAGATGTTACATGGGATCAGAGAGCAGCCTCCCAGTGTCGATACCACACTACGCTTACTTTTTTATATGTACATAGAGATGCCGGCAATTGTTGTTCATGGAAATTTGGTGAAAAGTCATGAAATTCCATCTGTCAAAATGTGTATGAACCTTGGTTATAGGAAGAGACATAGAGATTAATCAAATCTCTGAGGGAGAGCCTAGAAAACCTACAATCATTTCATACTGCGTTAGTGAGGGCGAAGAAAAGGTGTTGTTGTAGCCCAAGCCCTTGGTCTGATCAATTGGTCCTCTGTGTTAGTTAATAATAGCTAGGCTAACTTAGAAATAGATATTATAGTAATTTTCATATGGAATGTATTAGTTCTGGGAGAACTATCAGTTGCTAAAGGCGACTTGACACATACAGTGCCTTGCAAAAGTATTCGTCCCCCTTGGTGTTTTTCATATTTTGTTGCATTACAACCTGTAATTTAAATGGATTTTTATTTGGATTTCATGTAATGAACATACACAAAATAGTGCAAATTGGTGAAGTGAAATGACAAAAATAACTTGTTAAAAAAAAATCTAAAAAATAAATAACGGAAAAGTGGTGCGTGCATATGTATTCACCCCCTTTGCTATGAAGCCCTTAAATAAGATATGGTGCAACCAATTACCTTCAGAAGTCACATAATTAGTTAAATAAAGTCCACCTGTGTGCAATCTAAGTGTCACATGATCTCAGTATATATACACCTGTTCTGAAAGGCCCCAGAGTCTGCAACACCACTAAGCAAGGGGCACCACCAAGCAAGCGGCACCATGAAGACCAAGGAGCTCTCCAAACAGGTCAGGGACAAAGTTGTGGAGAAGTACAGATCAGGGTTGGGTTATAAAAAAAGATCTGAAACTTTTAACATCCCACGGAGCACCATTAAATGCATTATTAAAAAATGGAAAGAATATGGCACCACAACAAACCTGCCAAGAGAGGGCCGCCCACCAAAACTCACGGACCAGGCAAGGAGGGCATTAATCAGAGAGGCAACAAAGAGACCAAAGATAACCCTGAAGGAGCTGCAAAGCGGAGATTAGAGTATCTGTCCATAGGACCACTTTAAGCCGTATACTCCACAGAGCTGGGCTTTACGGAAGAGTGGCCAGAAAATAGACATTGCTTAAAGAAAAAAATAAACAAACACGTTTGGTGTTCGCCAAAAGGCATGTGGGAGACTCCCCAAACATATGGATGAAGGTACTCTGGTCAGATGAGACTAAAATTGAGCTTTTTGGCCAACCTTTGAAAACGCTACGTCTGGCGCAAACCCAACACCTCTCATCACCCCGAGAACACCATCCTCACAGTGAAGCATGGTGGTGGCAGCATCATGCTGTGGGGATGTTTTTCATCGGCAGGGACTGGGAAACTGGTCAGAATTGAAGGAATGATGGATGGCGCTAAATACAGGGATGAAAAGTTATGCACGCTCAAGTTTTCAGTTTTTTTGTCTTATTTCTTGTATGTTTCACGATAAAAATATATTTTGCATCTTCAAAGTCGTAGGCATGTTGTGTAAATCAAATGATACAAACCCCCAAAAACCCATTTTAATTAAACGTTGTAAGGCAACAAAATAGGAAAAATGCCAAGGGGGGTGAATACTTTCGCAAGCCACTGTAAATACATGTCATTCATTCATTCATTCATTAATTAATTGTGTGTCGGTCCCCTTGGTCTGGTCATTCCCCTGCATTGCTCCTTTGAGTGTATGTGCTTTTCTGTTATCAGGTCCCATCAGGCCGTCTGGTGCCACTGAGGCGTGTGTGTGTGTGTGTGTGTGTGTGTGTGTGTGTGGTCACATGCTCCTTTGTGTATTGTGTGTTTGCGGCTGGATGTGTGTTATAAGGAGGGAGAAGGAGGCGTTATACTGTACTGTACCGCTGGCCATGTTCTTCACATCTCTCTCTCTTTCTCACCTCTCTCTCTATCTACTATCTCTACTCTCTCTCTTTCAATTCAATTCAATTCAAAGGGGCTTTATTGGCATGGGAAACATTATGTTTGCATTGCCAAAGCAAGCAAAATAAACAATAACCAAAATTGAGAAGATACAAAAAACGAATAAAACATGTAAACATTGCACTCATAAAGGTTTAAAATGGATAGACATTTCAGCTATGTATAGTGTTTTTAAGAAGGTGCAGATAGTTGTAGTACGAATAGTAGGGGAAGATAAGTAAACAGATAAATATTGGTTGTATTTACAATGTTTGTGCTCCACTGGTTGCCCTGTTTTCTTTCTCTCTCTCTCTCTCTCTCTCTCTCTCTCTCTCACTCACTCACTCACTCACTCACTCACTCACTCACTCACTCACTCACTCACTCACTCACTCACTCACTCACTCACTCACTCACTCACTCACTCACTCAATGGGTTACCTGACTCAGTACTATTTCAATGACTGACTGCTGCTGCGCCCTTCTGGCCAAACTGAGACACAACAACACTAGAGGCCAGAACAGAGAGAGGGCTTTTCAAGTGATGTCTAGCATCATGTATGAATATGTGACTTGTTCAATGCCCATTGAGACAAATGAAAATCCATACTATACTAATAAATGTATCTCTCACTCTCTCTCTGTCTGTCTGGATGTGTGTTTTTCTTTCTTTCTTCCTTCCCCCAGGTGGACAATGCTAAGATCCTCCACTATGTGGGGGCAGGGGTAGCATTCCCCACAAGTATGCTGTTTGTGTGTCTGCAGTCGGCTCTAACCTACAGGCTGGCCAAGACTCAGGGAGAATACAGCCTGGCTCACCTACGACTGGGCATGACACTACTGGCCTTCATCACGCTGGTGCTTAGTATCCTGCAAAAGATATTGAACCATACTCAGTAACATCTGTGTTAAGGGGGTGTACTTGTACATCAAGCTGTCTCACACTACAGAAACAGGAGATAGACCCCACTCTTATGACCCGCTCTGGGTCTCGCACAAGCAAAGGCTACTACAGATGTAGGATCTTAATTTAATCACCCTGTTGCAGGAGACCTTTCCTGCAATGCAGAAAATGTCTAACTTATAGTGTATTTGAGGTTTAAATTGTTCTGAAGTTCAAAATGTCCACTTGATTCACAATTGATTCAGACAGATTTTTCACATACGAAAAATGTATCAACCCCTACAAAAATGTCCATTAATTATAATCCATGTAATAATTCACATTTCCTGTTGCGACAGGATTATTTTCCTGCTGTAGCAAAATGGCTCAAATTAAGATCCTACATCTGTACCTATCTTCACAATCAGAGAGGAGAGAGGGAGGAGTAAGGGAAGATGGAGGAAGAGAGGTGTTGTTGAAATCGAGGAGGAATGGGGGAGAGAAGGGAAGGAAAGGAGGGATGGAGAGCAGGGAAATGGGGAATAGAGATGGAGAGAGAGGAGGACATAAGGAGTTGAAGATGGAAAGAATAGGAATGTTGCTGCTGTAGTCAAATATAGGATATCTCCACTAGTGCATAGGGGCTAGGGGTTGATTTGGGACTTGGCCATCCTCTTCTCATGCCAGTCAGTCTGTATGTATGTCAATCAATCAGTCTGTTAGTTGGTCAGTCTGTGTAGTTGTGCTCCTTGACCTTTCTGCCTCTAGGTGGCGTGTTCTTTGTCCAGGAGAGCTTCATCCTGCAGCACGCATCGGCCATCTTTGAGTGGGTGTTCTGCGTCATCATCATGCTCTTCTACGGAACCTTTGCCTTCGAGTTCGCCGGTGTCACAGGAGATACTGTGATGGTGCTCGCCAGAGGGGGAGCCCTGGGGCCGAACGGGAGAGACCACAAAGTAGAGTCCCTAGGAGGTCCCATTCCACACCCCCCTGAGAGCATGTCAATGCTGTAGTCCCTGGGAGAGAGGCCAGAAAGCTGGCCTGTGCCATTATCAATCTGGGGGAGGTGGAGGGACTTTTGAGTATCCATCGCTAAGACACCAAAACACCCCCATTCCAGGGTGGGAAGTGGACTATGCCATTGCCACATATAAGCTCAGCGTTGGTGGAGTGGACTCTACCATTTCCACCAGGCCCGGGGGTGTGGACACCATGGGGGAGATGTGGGTTCGTACTGTTCCCATGTCCCCAGCCCTGTCCCAGCCTCCAAAGACCCTGCTTGTGTTTGCACATAACTAATGAACTAAATCTTATTTTCCTTTTCCTTCATCCCCTGTTTTCCGGCCAAAGGAGCCCCATCACTCATTACAGGAAGTGATCCTGGGGCCGCTGAGTCTGAGCCTGCTGCTGTCTGATGACATCACTGTCATCTCGACGCAGGTTAAGGGAGGAGGGCATGCAACCAGATGGCTATATAAAAATTAAAGAAAGCGAGAGGTTGAGAGAAAAATAGAGGAACGCATTAGAGAATAGAGAGAGACTGCCTGCATTGGAGAGCTAGGCCTGTGCAACGTAGAGCCTAATCCAATAATCAAACGCTCTTGAATTGGCCAAATACAAATTTATTTTCAGAGACTGTTAGCGAGCAGACGTTGATGTTTCCCTCAGTGCTAGAGTCCAAACAAGACAACGACCTGCCATCATTTGTCCTTTAAAACACACAACAACAATACCATGAGAGTTGGGCCTCATCGCACAGCTCCCAATATGCCACATGGAATATTTTGAATATTTTGAATATTTCAAATGGTTGAAATGACTCCCCTCACATGTAGCGAAAGACTGAGGACTCACTACCATGAATGTGTTGATGACATGGATGCTTCACTGATGAACAGTATACTGGTCATTGAACCTTGGTTTTAAACCGGGGAATAACTGGATACCAGAGTTACCTTATTTTTCTACTGAAGCTACTTAAACATTGTGCCTTATAAAGCTGTACATTGGAATGCAGACTTTTGCAGACTGTAAAAATATGTATTTTTCCTTATGATTATTAGAGACACTTGAGTATATAAAAAGCCAAACCTCCAATAGTATGTTATACATAATATCCAAAACACTTGTATTATCTACATGTTGACTGTACTGTTCAGCCAAAATGTATGGATGTTGAGAGTGGAGAAGAGGACTGGAAGAACCCACCTGTAAATCAGCTAATACAAGCCAGAGCTCTGTCTGGGCTGATCAAGATAAATCACAGGAATCAGAAAAGTTTCAGAGCCTGAAAAACAGAGGACCAGAATCGAGAATCTACAGTGTCTTCGAAAAGTATTCAGACCCCTTGACTTTTTTTTAGGTTACAGCCTTATTCTAAAATTGATTTAATAGTTTTTTCCCCCTCATCAGTCTACACACTACCCCATAATGACAAAGCAAAAACAGGTATTTCAAAATGTTTGCTAATTTATTTAAGTATTCAGACCCTGTACTCAGTACTTTGTTGAAGCACCTTTGTCAGCGATTACAGCCTCGAGTCTTCTTGGGTTTGACGCTACAAGCTTGGCACACCTGTATTTGGGGAGTTTCTCCCATTCTTCTCTGCAGATCCTTTCAAGCTCTATCAGGTTGGATGGGGAGTGTTGCTGCACAGCTATTTTGAGGTCTGTCCAGAGATGTTCGATCGGGTTCAAGTCCGGGCTCTGGCTGGGCCATTCAAGGACATTCAGAGACTTGTCCCGAAGCCACTCCTGCGTTGTCTTGGCTGTGTGCTTAGGGTCGTTGTCCTGTTGGAAGGTGAACCTTCGCCCCAGTCTGAGGTCCTGAGCGCACTGGAACAGGTTTTCATCAAGGATCTCTCTGTATTTTGCTCCGTTCATCTTTGCCTCGATCCTGACTAGTCTCCCAGTCCCTGCTGCTGAAAAACATCCCTACAGCATGATGCTGTCAACACTGTGCTTCACCGTAGGGATGGTGCCAGGTTTCCTCCAGACTTGACGCTTGGCAATTCAGGCCAAAGAGTTCAATCTTGGTTTCATCAGACCAGAGAATCTTGATGCACCTGAGCTCAATTTCAAGTCTCATAGCAAAGGGTCTGAATACTTATGTAAATAAGGTATTTCTGTTTTTGCAAACATTTCTAAAAAACGTTTTTTGCTTTGTCTTATGGGGTATTGTGTGTAGATTGCTGAATATTTTTATTTAATCAATTTTAGATTAAGGCTGTAATGTAACAAAATGTGGAAAAAGTCAAGGAGTCTGAATACTTTCCGAAGGCACTGAATTTATAATCACAGAAACAAGGAGTGGACATGCCTTCTCTGCTTTCGATTTCCCAAACTTTTCTTTTTGTCAGCCTGGGGTTCAATCGGTTTCTGTTTCAGTCAACAACAGTTGTTGTTTTGCAAGGCGACAATGTAGTAAAACTAGGCTACATAACAGTCTTTTGGCTTTCTGTCCCTTTAGCTTATCCTGGCATTGGGGCCTAAAGGGAACAGGATGGAACTGCTGCTTGCTGCTGGTCTTCTTCCAAAGAATGTAGACATAAACCATCTGTATCCACTCTCCCACCTAACTGCACTGTGTCAAACCATCCACCTGCCTTTCAGATCTGTGCTAAGAGATCTTATAATGCAATTGTCTCCACTGTTTCAATGCTGCCTTATTAGCTTCAGTGTCTGTGGATTGCAGAAAGACATGTAGAGACTGTAGTTCCATTCACAAGCGTTTCACATTCACCCTCAGCCATCACAACGGCTTGAACGTGAATCTGAGCAAATTGGATTGATGACTGACTGATGAAGTTAATCTAATAGAAACCCAATAGTAGACAATGGTGTTTGTGGAGGGAAAAAGTGGTCCATTAGTCCCTCCTAGTGGAGACACAGGTTATTGCACAGAGCTCTATGCTGTTCTACCCCTTTCTGTGTTTGCAAACATTGCCACATGAGGGCATTGCGTGCAAGTTGGTGGCAGAACACGGGGGAGTTCTTATAGAACGCCATCAAAAAAAGACTCTATTTACATGTTGCTTATGAGTGCATGTCACACTATTGGATTATAATTGGATTTTAAGGCTTGTATGAATGGCCTGCTTAAAATAATGTTTGTGTCATTATCACAAATCAACTACATTATACTTAAAAAACACTTCAACTTCAACCAGTAAAATGGCTCTTTGGCTAGCTTTTGCACAACCAAATATAATCTTAGTGACTGTTCAAGCAAGAATCCAAACATTGTAAGCGTATGAGAACCCAAAAAAGTTATTTTGTTTGGATGTAATAGAAACGTGAATTTAGGCTATGTTGAATGGGTGCAGATGGCGATGGCTTTCTTACTGCCGCCAAGAGTCGCGCGCATCTGTGCGTGATGTCAGTATGTGGTGTACTGGAAAAGGGTTTATTATCTGTTTTACCAATCTGTTGGATAAGTAGGTATATAAGGCCTATGTATTCTGACAGAACGCTGTGCCAACCAATCCACAACATAAAGCTAATCATATGTCTGTATGGAATGATATTTGTGTCAAGAAAAATGATTCAATTCCTGTTGGCACTAATATCACTACATATACCTGCCTCAGTTTTTAAGCGGCCTTTAAATGTGCTTTTGTTGAAACTGTCTTAAGAAATATAATTGACCCAGTATTGACTTACTGTACCAAACATCAAATCATATCAAAGCTTCAAGAAGTAGGATAAAGTTTTCACCTAGACACTGATCCATGATCAGTTTGCATATTTCTTCCCTAATGGTTATGGTTAGGATTTGGCGAGGGTAAGCTGATCCCAGATCTGTATCTATGGTTACATTTACATTTTAGACATTTCGCAGACGCTCTTATCCAGAGCGACTCACTTACAGTTAGTGCATTCATCTAAGATAGCTAGGTGAGACAACCATGTATCACAGTCGTAGTAAGTACATTTTTCCTCAATAAATAAGTTATCAGCAAAGTCAGTGCCAGTAGGAAAAGTCAATTGCAATATGTTTATTTTTTTTTGGTGGGGGGAGCCAGATGTCTTATTTAAGATACTATTTGAAGAGGTACGGTTTCAGATGTTTTCGGAAGATGGACAGGGGGAAGATGGTTCCGCCAGGACAGAGAAGAGCTTTGACTGGGCTGAACGGGAGCTGACCTCCCGTATGGGTGGGACGGCCAAGAGACCAGAGGTGGTTGTCTACGCTGAGTAAATGGGTCATATTCATTAGGCAGCAAACGGAAGTATAAGGACAGAAACCGGGATGGACGAACTGGACTACCTGTTTAATGAAAAACGTGAATTTTCGCTGTTAATTGCGAAACCTAAAACGTTTTCCGTTGCATGCCTTAATGAACATGACCCTTGTCAATGTTCTGTCTCTATTTACTGATGTACCTTCAAACATTTACCTCTCAGGAATCTGTTACATCACCAGCTGTTCACAATCAGTGACTTAATGAAACTTTTTTTTCACTTCTTAAAATAAATTGTGTTTGTTGGGATATTTTTTGTATATTCAATTGTGTTTTAGAGAACTTGTTTTGACCAGTGGGTTGATTTTACATTTCTATGTCAAAGTGCCATTGGCTCTGTCCATATCTGACCTGATTGGTCACTTGCCCTGGTTCCATTGGTTCTATGTTCTATGCAGAACCATATATTTACCTGTATGTGCCTTTATTTTGATGAAACCAAAGAAATATATGTTTAATTGTATTTCATCATTCAGTGTTCTTGTCCCCCATCTCTTACAAATGTCCCCCTTGGGGATCAATAAAGTAATATCTTAACATCTTTATCTTATTTTACTCACCCTCCTCTCTCACCACCTTTCCACAAGGAATTCATTGCTAATTCCAATTTCACTGGAATAAGATGTCTTGAAATTATGAAAATAAGTTATGTTCAACATGAATATATTAACTTTAATAGTGATACATATACACCTTAAATACCAAGTCCCTGAGGACTCTGGATATGATAAAACCAAAAACACCATTCATAACCACCCAAACAAATGCTCTATATACAGCTTTCTATGTTTTAAATATTTTTTATTGTCAACACTTATTTACTTGTTTAGGTTTCTCCACCAACTGTTTTGACTTTGTGTAGAGTTGGGTGCAGGGTGTGGGGGGAAGAAAGAACAGCATACATTATCTATTAGGTACAGAGGGTAGAACAGCATTCCACCAATTAGGGTCATTATGAGTACTGTAATTTGGTGAGAAAAACGATCTGTATTATTTCACCTAATTTTAACATTCTGCCATAAAGAGCACTTGTTCAACTTAATAAAAAACATGTTATACCATCTCAAGAGGTTAAATAGAAAATATACTATAGTAAGTGCATATTAAGTGCCAAATAAAGTAACAGTGTTGACGATTTCATCTTAAATCAGCCATTAATCCCCTTGGGACAGGGGGAATGGAAGCTTGTTGTGTGCAACAGGGAGGGGCAATTGAATGCAAGCTTCCCCCCCAAAAAAATACATTGTGAAAACATTTCTTGCCTGAGTAGCTATGCTATGGGTAGGGTAACATGGTTGACGTGTTATGCTCGACCCGCTCAGTTTTCCACCACAAAACACCAGAAAATGGCAAAAAAAGTAGAACCAGCTCACCTGCTTTTATACTATGATTTGACTATTATATTCAATGTTTCTTTTGAAATAATTATTTAAAAGGAATAGTTTCACCATATTAAAATGAGAGTTCAGTTCATGTAACTGGGTTGACCTCAAAATGAGGGACAGGTTGTTGTTGTTTTTACCTTAAAATGAATCACTAATCACATGAAATAATAATAATAATCTTCAGAAAACATTTTATCATAGCAACCAAATAACTAGGGCTTGGCGACATTAAGTGGGTTAAAATCTTCCTCACAGAGGATGCACAGAGGGACATGTCAAAATGCTAAATTGTGGTACTTTAGCAAGTCATTATCCACATTAAAACACTGATTTATTGAATTTTCCATGTGGTCTATATAACAGGCTTTTAAAATTCAATATTTGTGCACAATTCCTACTTAAACGCAAAAGGCACTTGTTTCGTGGAATGACCCAGCTACCAGGTACAGAGGGTAGAACAGCATACAGTAGCTACTAGGTAGAGAGGGTGGGGGGGACAACAAGGTTTGGGACACAGTTAGGAAGAGATAATAGCTAAATCAGTTCAGTGTTTGCTGAATACATCAGAAGGCTAAAGCCCTGGGTCATCATGGTTAATGACTCAGCAGGAGAAGGGAAACAAGGGCAGAAACACCCACACACTGCTACTAGAACACCCAAAGTGTTTCATTTCCTTTATGTTGATAAAAATGAAACACCTCAGGATGGTTTTTAACTATGTGCAGGTATTTCTCGGGTTCTTTAATTATTGTTTGACAAAACCAGCATCCTGAAACGTTTTGGAAGACTTTGTTTTATACACTATTCCCCTACTAGGTCCTTAAAGAAAATACAGCGCCCAGAAACTCAGAGTAAGACTTATAATGTAAACAGACAAGAGTCTATACAAAATACATTTATACTGACAGAGAGACAGACAAGCAGCTGCAAGCAAATAAGACTTAAGTGAATGTCCCAGAGATGGTTAGAAACATTTTGGAAAATGGATGAAAGAAAAAATACACAAGTGGTTTGAAACTCTGAGGAAAGAAGGACATTATGTCATCACCTTAAAATACTTTTGTCATGTTTTTTTGGCAAGCTCAACGTTATTATTCTCAGACAGCATCATCTCAGGCATGTCAAATTGTACAAATGTAGAAACATTAAGACATCTATGGTCCACAAAATAATATGCCTACTGTTGGCAGCATGCAGTTTGGCAATCTATTCATAATCTATTCATAGAAAAATAATCAATTAACTCACAATCAAGTCAAAAAATGAAATACATCAAACCTTATCTACTATCGGCCATCAGAGTTGAGATGAGAACAGTTAATTCATTCAAGGCCGCTAATATTGTTTACAGTGAGATAGATCCCAGCAGCAGCTCTACAGATGAAGATACAAATAGCATAATCAAACAGGACTGAGCAGGGGTTAATAGATGCATCATATAGCATTATAAGGCCTTATAAACAGTTATAAAGCATCATTATGATGCCTTATAAATGGGTTTTGAAGCCTTATTTTGCAAACCTATTTCTACTGCTACATTTGGTCAACTGTAACACACTGATAAGAGGTACAGTATACCGCCCGGAACCTCCCTGGTATAAGAGACCTGTGTCATCTGACTATACACCTGTTGTTGTTATTGGTGTTGTTGTCGTTGCTGTTGTGTCGTCGTAGTAGTAGTAGTAATGCACTGTAAAAAATAAAAATAATAATCCTGCTGCATCGATGATAATAATTACAAAATTAAGACTTTCATGTGGATTTGATCTACATATAATATAAACCAGTTTGATACATAGCAAAGAAAATTGTTGTAACTGCGGCCGAAACCCACGTTAGAGGGTGATCTCCCTTCTAATATTAGATGGGATTGAAAGACCCTATTAATAAAAGATAAATATACTTTGGTTGATTGAAGGTTGTGGATGGAACCTGCAGATACAGTGCCTTCGGAAAGTATTCAGACCCATTGACTTTTTCCAAATGTTGTTATGTTACAGCCTTATTGTAAAATGGATTTAAAAAAAGAATAATCTCATACACACAATACCCCATAATGACAAAGCGAAACCATTTTTTTAGAAAGTTCTGCAAATGTATTAAAAATAAAAAACAGAAATACCTTATTTACATAAGTATTCAGACCCTTTGAGACTCGAAATTGAGCTCAGGTGCATCCTGTTTCCATTGATTATCCTTGAGATGTTTCTACAAATTGATTGGAGTCCACCTGTGGTAAATTCAATTCATTGGACATGATTTGGAAAGGCACACACCTGTCTATATAAGGTCCCACAGTTGACAGTGCATGTCAGATCAAAATTCAAGCCATGAGGTCGAAGGAATTGTCCGTAGAGCTCCGAGACAGGATTGTGTCGAGGCACAGATCTGGGGAAGGGTACCAAAAAATTTCTGCAGCATTGGAGGTCCCCAAGAACACAGTGGCCTCCATCATTCTTAAATGGAAGAAGTTTGGAACCACCAAGACTCTTTGGCCGCCTGGCCAAACTGAGCAATCGGGGTGAAGGGCCTTGGTCAGGGAGGTGACCAAGAACCCGATGGTCACTTTGACAGAGCTCTAGAGTTCCTCTGATGAGATGGGAGAACTTTCCAGAAGGACAACCATCTCTGCAGCACTCCACCAATCAAGCCTTTATGGTAGAGTGGCCAGACGAAAGCCACTCCTCAGTAAAAGGTACATGACAGCCGGCTTGGAGTTTGCCAAAAGGCACCTAAAGACTCTCAGACCATGAGAAACAAGATTATCTGGTCTGATGTAACCAAGACTGAACTCTTTGGCCTGAATGCCAAGCGTCACGTCGGGAGGAAACCTGTGATATCTCCGTTTTTTATTTTTTATAAATTAGCAAACATTCCTAAAAACCTGTTTTTGCTTTGTCATTATGGGGTATTGTGTGTAGATTGATGAGGAAAAAAAGTTATTTAATACATTTTAGAATAAGGCTGTAACGTAACAAAATGTGGAAAAAGTCAAGGGTTCTGAATACTTTCCGAAGGCACTATCTTCCCCTTAGATTATGGATGAATACAAATACAGGATTCATAGCACCATCTTGAAGTGATATGGACAGAGTGGAGGGGATATATTGCTATACAGTATATTCACAGTTTTGAGGCTAAATGCTCTGCTTTATATGTTTTTTCAATATTTAACTTTATTGATTATTATTTGGTTGGTTTTGTTTGTTTGTTTGTTTCATTCTTTAATAGCAGAAGTGATCGTGGAATCACTCATGGCCAGAGTGAGTGTGTGTGAATACTTCTGCACATGTAATACTTCTAACGCATCATTGTTTTGATACTAAGGCACATAATGTAGGTGAGCCACTATACAAAGGACACCATTTATCTCAATGAAAATGTGTGGATTGTCTGAATAAAATCACAGTGAGTTTATCCTCTCTATTGACTGAGATGTTTGGTGGCATAGAAAAAGAGAGAGGAGAGAGAGGGGGAGGGAGAAGAGAGATACCCCTCTATGTCGCTGATCTCTCATTCAAGACAAGAAGAATAAACAAACAAATCCCACTCTATGGGCTACAACAACATTAATGATTGGGAGAACCTTTAACCCTAATCATAAACACAAACCCTAAAACGTAAAGGGATACTTCGGGATTTTGGCAATGAGGCAATTTATCTACTTCCCCAGAGTCAGATGAACTAGTGGATACCATTTTTTATGTCTCTGTGTCCATTATGAAGGAAGTTAGAGGTAGTTTCACGAGCCAATGCTAACTAGCGTTAGCGCAATGACTGGAAGTCTATGGGTATTTGCTAGCATTATCAAGTTCATCTGACTCTGCGGAAGTAGATAAAGGGCCTCGTTGCCAAAATCCCGAAGTATCCCTTTAACCTCAACACTAGCCAATGAAAAAGCAGAACCATTTGTGGTTTGAGCCTGTAGAGGGGGCCTGTTTTCTATCTCCAGATCAGCTCATTATATATTTGACCACCAGCAGAGGATGTTTAGTAGGTGAGCTCCTTAGGGACTTCCCAGGTGAACTCACTCCGGCCAAAGTGGCCGTAGCACGCTGTGTTCTGGTAGATTGGCCTCTTCAGGTTCAGTTCCCTGTGGAGAGAGAGATAAAACACACCTGTAACAGCATTTGATACACAAATGTACACTACCACCTCTTCTGTAACGTAAATGTCCACACAAATCTCTCAATGACAAGATAAGCATGACTTACATGAACTGAGTGACCTGAAACTTTAGAGGGGTTTGCAGCTCTCGAGACGGGTTCTTTAATTGATAATACGAACAAAAATTGACCTTAAACCTGATATAGACCTCTATGGTTAAGTCATTGTTGTGTGAGATTATCTATGTGTTACAAACAACAGTTTTCCTTTGATGACGTCAAGATGGTGTGACTGCAGAGGTGAGGTGTTTACCTGACGATGACACCAGGTCGTAGGTCAAAGTTCTTGTTGACGATATGCAGCAGCTCTCTCTCAGACTTCTGTGACGAGCCGTAGGTGAACACGGAGATGGACAGAGGGTGGGCCACTCCGATGGCGTAGGATACCTACAGTCACACAGACAGAATGCCCTCAATGCTCATGTCAACATTTTGAGACAACCACTGATAAAACCTACAACGGTAGTGACAATCATGAGAACATAAAGTCAAAAGTCATAAGCTGATGTCAGCTCTGTCAGGAGAACTGATGTATTTGGTTGCTATTTTATTGAGGAGGAGAACTAGGAAAACCAGGAGAACCATGATAAGACCTCACCTGAACCAGCACCCTCCTGCACAGTTTGGCCATGACCAGGGACTTGGCCACCCAGCGGGCAGCATAGGCAGCCGAGCGGTCCACCTTGGAGAAGTCTTTACCAGAGAAAGCTCCACCACCGTGGGCCCCCCAGCCTCCGTACGTATCAACGATGATCTTCCTACCCGTCACTCCAGCATCACCCTGGCGGAGGAAGAAGATAGCAGGAGTTTATATTATGTTTATCCAATTTGTAAGTCGCTCTGGATAAGCGCGTCTGCTAAATGACGAAAATGTAAATGTAATGTTTGTTTTGAGGTTTGATCTTGCACAACATCCTTTGGTCTTTAAAGAATGAGCTGTGTGTGTGTATGCAGGTGAGGTAAGTGTGGTCCTCTGTAGCTCAGCTGGTAGAGCACGGCGCTTGTAACGCCAAGGTAGTGGGTTCGATCCCCGGGACCACCCATACACACAAAAAAAATATATATATGACTGTAAGTCGCTTTGGATAAAAGCGTCTGCTAAATGGCATGTTATTATTATATTATAAGTGAACTTGTGTCTGTTTACATGCGTGATTGCACCCATTTCGGTTATGACATTCACCTGGGGTCCTCCGATGACGAAGCGTCCACTGGGCTGCAGATGGTAGATGGTCTTATCATCCAGGTACTTAGCTGGAACTACTGCCTTGATCACCTGATAGGAGGGAATGATGTAGATCATTTTTATGGAGCCTTTCAATATGCATTAAAGTACTTTACATTGCATCCACTACCAGAGCCACACATACAGATACTTTGGCCAAGTATAGAAAATATCCTTGAATTGGAATTTCAATTAACTTCCTAGTCGTAGCACCTAGTACGTACCTTCTCCTTGAGCACCGTCTTCTGTTCCTCCAGGCCGATGAAGTCATCGTGTTGAACAGAGATGACCACGGTGTGGACCCTCATAGGGATCACTGCCCCGTTCTCCTGCTGATAGTGTACTGTCACCTGATGAAGAAGAGGAGATAGCGATGAGAGGGAGGGATGGAGGGGGGAAAACAGGGGATGAGATGAGATATGTTATCATATTTGTTCTGCTACATGTTTTTTGTTTGTTTAAATTTTTAGGGGGTAGATCAGCTTTAATATTGCAGATAGATTGTAGCTTCCATCAATGTAATTGTCTGCATAGTTTCCAATCCCCCATATATTTTTTTATAAATAAATATTCACATACATACACATATATTCAGTGCATTCGTAAAGTATTCAGACCACTTGACCTTTTCCACATTTTGTTACGTTACAGCCTTATTCTAAAATGGATTAAATAGATTTTTTCCTTCATCAATCTACACACAATACCCCATAATGACAAAGCAAAAACAGGTTTTCAGAAATTGTTGCACATTTATAAAACCTAAAAAACAGAAATATCACATTTAATTAAGTATTCAGACCGTTTACTCAGTACTTTGTAGAAGCTCCTTTGGTAGCGATTACAGCCTCAAGTCTTCTTGGGTATGACTCTACAAGCTTGGCACACCTGTATTCGGGGAGTTTCTCCCATTCCTCTCTGCAGATAATCTCAAGCTCTGTCAGGTTGGATGGGGAGCGTTGCTGCACAGCTAATTTCAGGTCTCTCCAGAGATGTTAGATCGGGTTCAAGTCCGGGCTCTGGCTGGGAAAGGACATTCAGAGACTTGTCCCGAAGCCACTCCTGTATTGTCTTGACTGTGTGCTTAGTGTCGTTGTCCTGTTGGAAGGTGAACCTTCGCCCCAGTCTGAGGTCCTGAGCGCTCTGGAGCAGGTTTTCATCAAGGATCTCTCTGTACTTTGATCCGTTCATCTTTGCCTCGATCCTGACTAGTCTCCCAGTCCCTGCTGCTAATAAACATCCCCACAGCATGATGCTGCCACCACCATGCTTCACCGTAGGGATGGTGCCGGGTTTCCTCCAGACTTGACGCTTGGCATTCAGGCCAAAGAGTTCAATCTTGGTTTCATCAGACCAGAGAATCTTGGGCTGTCATGTGCCTTTTATTGAGGAGTGGCTTCCGTCTGGCCACTCTACCACAAAGGCCTGATTGGTGGAGTGCTGCAGAGATGGTTGTCCTTCTGGAAGGTTCTCCCATCTCCACAGAGGAACTCTAGAACTCTGTCAGAGTGACCATCAGGTTCTTGTTCACCTCCCTGACCAAGGCCCTTCTCCCCCGATTGCTGAGTTTGGCCGGGTGGCCAGCTCTAGGAAGAGTCTTGGTGGTTCCAAACTTCTACCATTTAAGAATGATGGAGGCCACTGTGCTCTTGGGGACCTTCAATGCTGCAGAAATTGTTTTGTATCCTTCCCCAGATCTGTGCCTCGACACAATCCTGTCTCGGAGCTCTACGGATAATTCCTTCGACCTCAAGACTTGGTTTTTGCTCTGACATGCACTGTCAACTGTGGGACCTTATATAGACAGGTGTGTGCCTTTCCAATGTCCATGTCCAATGATTTGAATTTACCACAGGTGAACTCCAATCAAGTTGTAGAAACATCTCAAGGATTATCAATGGAAACAGGATGCACCTGAGTTGAATTTCGAGTCTCATAGCAAAGGGTCTGAAGACTTATGTAAATAAGGTATTTCTGTTTTTTATTTTTAATACATTTGCAAAACTTTCTAAAAACCAGTTTTTGCTTTGTCATTATGGGGTATTGTGTGTAGATAAAAAAAACAAAAAAACATTTAACCCATTTTAGAATAAGGCTGTAACGTAACAAAGTGCTCTTCCAAGCGTTGTAGGTGAGCAGTCATCACTCGTGTGGGACACTTACTGATGTTGTTTTCTGTTAGTAACATGCACAGCTGAGGGAAGGGGGCATGGTTCACTTTTGAAAGACTTTCCAATAAGAATGGTTTCCTCTGAATCCACTGTTTCGGTCACTCATCTATAGAATGTTTTTGTATTTCCCATGCATGCTTGCGTTCAGTTCGTTCAGTTTCCCAAGTATGTCTGTTACATAGGCAAGGAGACACATTTTATTTTCATTACACAGATATATATATATATTTTTTACATCCATTGTGAATGACAACAGTTCCTCTCTCAATGCGAAAAATCACTCCAACTCGAAACCACCAATGATTATTATTATTTTTTAAATCTATTTTAGAATAAGGCGTAATGTAACGTAACAAAATGTGGAAAAAGTCAAGGGGTCTGAATACTTTCCGAAGGCACTGTATATATAAATATACACATACATAAACATACATACGTATAATGTATTATTTTCCACTAACCCTACCACCCCTCCCCTAATTGGAGTAAACTAATGAACAACAACACTTCAACTTCTACTTCCAGCTTATACATACTATATACATTTTACGGACACAATCTATTTTACAATAGTTTCTTTTGTTTGTTTTTAGTCCTGTTCTTCCTCTACCCTCAACCTCTCCCATCTATTTCTGATGTCCATCCAGTTTGATTTCTATTTGCCATATATTTATAACTGTACTGTTTCACAAAAGTTCTGAACCTACAGTTGAAGTTGGAAGTTTACATACACTTAGGTTGGAGTCATTAAAACTAGTTTTTCAACCACTCCACAAATTTCTTGTTAACAAACTATAGTTTTGGCAAGTCGGTTAGGACATCTACTTTGTGCATGACACAAGTAATTTTTCCAACAATTGTTTACAGACAGATTATTTCATTTATAATTCACTCTATCACAATTCCAGTGGGTCAGAAGTTTACATACACTAAGTTGACTGTGCCTTTAAACAGCTTGGAAAATTCCAGAAAATGATGTCATGGTTTTAGAAGCTTCTGATAGGCTAATTGACATAATTTGAGTCAATTGGAGGTGTACCTGTGGATGTATTTCAAGGCCTACCTTCAAACTCAGTGCCTCCTTTGCTTGACATCATGGGAAAATCAAAAGAAATCACGCAAGACCTCAGAAAGAAATTGTAGACCTCCACAAGTCTGGTTCCTACTTGGGAGCAATTTCCAAACGCCTGAAGGTACCACGTTCATCTGTACAAACAATAGTACGCAAGTATAAACACCATGGGACCATGCAGCCATCATACCGCTCAGGAAGGAGACGCGTTCTGTCTCCTAGAGATGAACATACTTTGGTGCGAAAAGTGCAAATCAATCCCAGAACAACAGCAAAGGACCTTGAGAAGATGCTGGAGGAAACAGGTACAAAGGTATCTATATCCACAGTAAAATGAGTCCTATATCGACATAACCTGAAAGGCCGCTCAGCAAGGAAGAAGCCACTGCTCCAAAACAGCCATAAAAAAGCCAGACTACGGTTTGCAACTGCACATGGGGACAAAGATCGTGCTTTTTGGAGAAATGTCCTCTGGTCTGATGAAACAGAAATAGAACTGTTTGGCCATAATGACCATCGTTATGTTATGAAAAAGGGGGTGGCTTGCAAGCCGAAGAACACCATCCCAACTGTGAAGCACGGGGTGTCACGGTTTCGGCCGAGGCTGCCTCTCTTCCTTGCTCGGGCAGGCTTCGGCGTTCGTCGTCTCCGGAATACTAGCTGCCACCGTTGCATGTTTCTATGTTCGTTTGCTTTTGTCTGATTGTTGTTACACCTGTTATCGTTTAGTGTAATTAGTGTCCTATAAGTTCTCGTTGTGTTTGTCTAGCGTTGTGTGTGATTGTTTTCACTGTTGTGCGCTTAGCTTTTGTATGTACAGTTTGCTCGGTTGAGCTGCTCTCCATTCTGTGTTTTTGGAGTATTTTGTCGCACGTATTTTGTGCGCCCGCTTTATTTCGCCTGTGTGCGGAGTTTCTCGCCTCAGGGCATTTGTTTTTGTGCTGTGTTTTGTTGCCAAACAACTAAAGGCTTTTGGACTTACTTTGTGCGTCCTGCGCCTGATTCCACCACCACACCCACCTACAGCTACACTGACAGAATCACACACCATACTCGATGGAGTCAGCAGGAGCCGCAGCAGCACAGGCGACGTTGGAGGACAGGATCCGCGAACAAAATGACCAGATCCTGCGGATGGGGTCCGCACTGCAGGAGGTGATCACCACCATCCGAGGCTGGGAGACCCGAGGGACTCCTCCACCGCCATCCTCCCTGCCCGCACCATCGGCAGGTCAGCCCAATCCCGCTCCGGAACCCAGAGGAGTTCGGCTCTCGCTCCCGAGGGCCTACGATGGGACCGCGGCCGGTTGTCAGGGATTCCTTCTCCAGGTGGAGCTTTACCTGGCCACCGTGCACCCGGCGCCCTCGGGACACGAGAGCGTGTCCGCCCTGATCTCCTGCCTTTCCGGGAAGGCGTTGGAATGGGCCAACGCAGAGTGGAGGAGAATCGACGCGAACACCATCACCTACGACGAAGTTCTCCCGCCGCTTCAGGGCGGTGTTTGACCATCCCCGGAGGGGAAAGCGGCGGGGAGCGTCTGGTCTGCCTCCGGCAGGGGAAGAGGAGTGCCCAGGAGTTCGCCTTGGAATTCCGTACTCTAGCGGCGGATGCAGGGTGGAATGAGCGGGCTCTCATCGATCACTACCGATGTAGTCTACGCAAGGACGTCCGTAGGGAGCTGGCCTGTAGGGACACCAGCTTCTCGTTCGACCAGTTGGTCGACATGTCCATCAGGCTGGATACCCTGCTAGCTACCCGCGGGACGTCCCCGAGGGGGTCCGTCCATTTCACCCTCCAGCGCCTCCGAGCCGTGCCCCATGGAGCTCGGGGCGCTGGCGCTAGAGAGAGGAGGGGTCGGCTTACGGGGGGGTCCATCTCCTGCACCAACTGTGGTCGGGGAGGACACACCGCGGCTAGGTGCTGGGGATGGCCTCCTAGGGGAGAGGACGACAGGTCCCGCACTGGGGAGTCCTTCCAGGTGAGTAGGCGCCCCACTCACCCAGAGCTCTCTGTTGCACATTTCTGTATACCTGTGCGTTTTCCACAGGTAGCACCTCATTCCCAGCATAAGGCGCTGGTAGATTCAGGCGCGGCTGGGAATTTTGTTGATAAGAAGTTTTGCTTAGCCTTAGGGATTCCCCTTCTCCCTGTTGACGTTCCCTTCCCCGTTCATGCCCTAGATAGCCTTCCGTTGGGTGCG
Source organism: Coregonus clupeaformis (assembly GCF_020615455.1). Taxonomy (NCBI): domain Eukaryota; kingdom Metazoa; phylum Chordata; class Actinopteri; order Salmoniformes; family Salmonidae; genus Coregonus; species Coregonus clupeaformis. Next base: position 78,520,198 of record NC_059192.1, read on the forward strand.
GGCTTGATCAGGGAGGTCACTGCGCCACTTAGGATGTGTGCGCAGGGGGGTCATCAGGAGATGATCCAGCTATTTCTGATCGACTCGCCTGCGTATCCGGTGGTGCTGGGCATGCCCTGGTTGAGTACCCATAACCCATCTATTTCGTGGCAGGAGAGGGCTCTGATGGAGTGGTCTGCCCAGTGTGTGGGTCGATGTTTAGGCGTTTCCGTAGGGGCTACCTCGGTGGAGAGTCCAAACCAGGTGCCCGCATTGCACGTTCCCCCTGAGTATGGGGATTTGGCTATTGTGTTCAGTAAGTCGAGGGCGACGCAGTTGCCTCCCCATAGGCAGGGAGATTGTGCGATAGACCTCCAGGCAGGAGCTGCGCTCCCACGGAGCCATGTGTATCCTCTGTCTCAGGAGGAGAAGAGAGCTATGGAGACGTACATAGACGAATCTCTGAGACAAGGATACATACGGCCCTCCACTTCCCCTGCGTCCTCGAGTTTCTTTTTTGTGAAGAAAAAGGATGGAGGATTACGCCCGTGCATTGATTACCGTGGTCTCAATCAGATCACGGTGAAGTACAGTTATCCACTCCCGCTGATTGCGACCATGACGGAGTCATTGCACGGGCGCGTTTCTTCACTAAATTAGATCTCAGGAGCGCGTACAACTTGGTGCGCATTAGGGGGGCGATGAATGGAAGACAGCCTTTAGTACCACCTCGGGCCATTACGAGTATCTTGTCATGCCATACGGGTTGATGAACGCTCCTTCAGTTTTCCAACCCTTCGTGGATGAGATCTTCAGGGACATGCAGGGGCAGGGGGTGGTCGTGTACATCGATGACATTCTCGTGTACTCGCCTACCCGAGTCGAGCATGTGGCCCTGGTGCGCCGAGTGTTGCGGAGACTGTTGGAGCACGACCTGTATGTCAAGGCAGAGAAGTGTCTGTTCTTCCAGGAGTCGGTCTCCTTTTTGGGTTATCAGTTGTCTGCGCCAGGGGTGAAGATGGAGGTAGACCGGGTGTCAGCCGTGCGTAATTGGCAAACGCCAACCACTGTGAAGGAGGTGCAGCAGTTTTTGGGGTTTGCGAATTATTACCGGAGGTTTATCCGGGGTTTTGGACAGGTGGCAGCTCCCATAACGTCTCTTTTGAAGGGGGGTCCGGTGCGTCTGCAGTGGTCAGCCGAGGCGGACAGGGCGTTTGGGAGGCTGAAGGACCTGTTTACCTCGGCTCCGGTGCTGGCGCATCCGGATCCCTCTTTGCCATTTCAGGTAGAGGTGGACGCGTCAGAGGCCGGGATAGGAGCCGTGCTGTCGCAACGGTCCGGCGCGCCACCTAAACTCCGCCCCTGTGCTTTTTATTCCAAGAAGCTCAGTCCGGCGGAGCGAAACTATGACGTGGGGGACAGGGAGCTGTTAGCCGTGGTACAGGCCCTAAAGGTGTGGAGGCACTGGCTTGAGGGGGCTCAACACCCTTTCCTCATTTTGACGGACCACCGTAACCTGGAGTACATCCGGGCAGCGAGGAGGCTGAACCTCGCCAGGCGAGGTGGAATATGTTTTTGACCCGGTTCACATTTAAGATCACGTACATCCCTGGGTCACAGAACGGTAAGGCAGACGCACTGTCTCGGCTGTATGACACGGAGGAGAGGTCCGTGGAGCCCACTCCCCATACTGCCGGAGTCGTGTCTGGTGGCACCGGTAGTGTGGGAGGTCGATGCTGAACTCGAGCGGGCGTTACGCACCGACCCTAGTCCACCTCAATGCCCGGAGGGTCGGAAGTACGTTCCGCTCGAGGTTCGGGATCGATTGATCTATTGGGCTCACACGTCACCCTCCTCTGGACACCCTGGTATCGGCCGGACAGTGCACTGTCTTAGTGCCAAGTACTGGTGGCCCACGTTGGCGAGGGATGTGAGGGTTTATGTTTCCTCCTGCTCGGTGTGCGCCCAGTGTAAGGCGCCTAGACATCTGCCTAGGGGTAAGTTACTACCCCTGCCCGTTCCACAACGACCATGGTCTCACCTCTCGGTGGATTTCCTCACTGACCTTCCTCCTTCACAGGGGAATACCACTATACTGGTCGTTGTGGACCGGTTTTCTAAGGCCTGTTGTTTGCTCCCTATGCCGGGCCTTCCTACTGCCCTGCAAACCGCCGAAGCACTATTCACCCATGTGTTCCGGCACTACGGGGTACCCGAGGATATTGTGTCTGATCGAGGTCCCCAATTTACCTCCAGAGTCTGGAGAGCTTTTATGGAGCGGTTGGGGGTCTCGGTGAGCCTCACCTCGGGTTACCACCCGGAGAGTAATGGGCAGGTGGAACGCGTGAACCAGGATGTGGGTAGGTTTCTTAGAACATACTGCCAGGACCGGCAGGAGGAGTGGGCAAGGTACGTTCCCTGGGCCGAAATGGCCCAGAATTCCCTACGTCATTCCTCCACTAACCTAACCCCTTTCCAATGTGTGTTGGGTTACCAGCCGGTTCTGGCACCTTGGCAGCAGAGCCAGATCGAGGCTCCTGCGGTGGATGAGTGGGCGCGGCGCTCAGAGGAGACATGGAACGCTGCACACATCCACCTGCAGCGGGCCCTCCGTCGTCATAAGGCGAGCGCCGATCTCCACCGCAGTGAGGGACCGGTGTACGCACCTGGTGATCGAGTCTGGCTCTCTACCAGAAACCTGCCCCTCCGCCTGCCCTGTCGGAAACTGGGTCGGCGGTTTGTAGGGCCATTTAAAGTCCTGAGAAGGTTGAACGAGGTGTGTTACAAATTACAACTACCTGTTGAGTATAAAAGTATTAACCCCTCGTTCCATGTGTCTCTTCTCAGGCCGGTGGTAGCTGGCCCACTCCAAGAAAGTGAGATCAGGGAGACTCCTCCGCCCCCATTGGACATCGAGGGGGCACCGGCGTACTCCGTGCGGTCCATCTTGGATTCGAGACGTCGGATGGGGGGTCTCCAATATCTAGTGGAGTGGGAGGGGTACGGCCCGGAGGAACGGTGCTGGGTGCCGAGGAGAGACATTTTGGACCCGTCTCTCCTGACGGAATTCCATCGTGGGCACCCGACGCACCCTGCTCCGCGTCCTCCTGGTCGTCCCCGAGGCCGGAGTCGGCGCACGTCTGGAGCCGCGCGTCAAGGGGGGGTACTGTCACGGTTTCGGCCGAGGCTGCCTCTCTTCCTTGCTCGGGCAGGCTTCGGCGTTCGTCGTCTCCGAATACTAGCTGCCACCGTTGCATGTTTCTATGTTCGTTTGCTTTTGTCTGATTGTTGTTACACCTGTTATCGTTTAGTGTAATTAGTGTCCTATAAGTTCTCGTTGTGTTTGTCTAGTGTTGTGTGTGATTGTTTTCACTGTCGTGCGCTTAGCTTTTGTATGTACAGTTTGCTCGGTTGAGCTGCTCTCCATTCTGTGTTTTTGGAGTATTTTGTCGCACGTATTTTGTGCGCCCGCTTTATTTCGCCTGTGTGTGGAGTTTCTCGCCTCAGGGCATTTGTTTTCGTGCTGTGTTTTGTTGCCAAACAACTAAAGTCTTTTGGACTTACTTTGTGCGTCCTGCGCCTGATTCCACCACCACACCCACCTACAGCTACACTGACACAGGGGTGGCAGAATCATGCTGTGGGGGTGCTTTGCTGCAGGAGGGACTGGTGCACTTCACAAAATAGATGGCATCATGAGGAAGGAAAATTATGTGGATATATTGAAGCAACATCTCAAGACATCAGTCAGGAAGTTAAAGCTTGGTCGCAAATGGGTCTTCCAAATGGACAATGACCCCAAGCATACTTCCAAAGTTGTGGCAAAATGGCTTAAGGACAACAAAGTCAAGGTATTGGAGTGGCCACCACAAAGCCCTGACCTCAATCCTATAGAAAATTTGTGGGCAGAACTGAAAAAGTGTGTGAGTACAAGGAGGCCTACAAACCTGACTCAGTTACACCAGCTCTGTCAGGAGGAATAGGGAAAAATTTACCCAACTTATTGTGGGAAGCTTGTGGAACGCTTCCCGACTCGTTTGACCCAAGTTAAACAATTTAAAGGCAATGCTACCAAATACTAATTGAGTGTATGTAAACTTCTGACCCACTGGGAATGTGATGAAAGAAATTAAAGCATAAATAAATCATTCTCTCTACTATTATTCTGACATTTCACATTCTTAAAATAAAGTGGTGATCCTAACTGACCTAAGACAGGGAATTTTTACTAGGATTAAATGTCAGGAATTGTGAAAAACTGAGTTTAAATGTATTTGGCTAAGGTATTTGTAAACTTCCGACTTCAACTGTAAGTACAACTTTTGTATGACCCACGCTTTTAGTGAGAGGTCTAATGCTTTAATATTTAATAATTTCTGCCCTCCGAATTCATATTCATTATATAAATAGGCCCTTTTAATTTTGTCTGGCTTGCCATTCCAAATAAAATTGAATATCTTTTGCTCTTATAATTTAAAAAACAGGCCGCTAGGAGTAGGCAAGACCATGAGCAAATAGGTAAACTGGGATATGACTAAAGAGTTAATCAGGGAGATTTTTCCTTTCCATGGTAGGAAGATCTCATCTATTTTTGCTATCTTTCTATTAAAATGTATTGGAGTGAGATCATTTCTTTCTTTTTCGGGATATGTATACCGAGTATGTCCACATCACCGTCAGACCATTTTATAGGTAAACTATGCGGTAATGTAAAGGTTTTATTTTTTTGTGATCCAATACGTATTATAGTACATTTATCATAATTTGGTTGTAATCAAGAGAGGTTAAAAAAGTATCTAGATCCTCTATGAGGCTGTGGAGGGATCCAAATTGTGGATTTTTAAAGAAAACATGAATCATCACCTTTGTTTTTAAGCCCTGGATTTCTAACCCTTTGATATTATTGTTGGATCTGATTTTAACACCTAACAATTCGATGGCAATAATAAATAGATATGCCGATAGTGGACAACCTTGTTTTACTCCTCTTGACAGTTTAAAACTTTCTGCGAAGTAGCCATTATTTACTATTTTACACCTAGGGTTACTATACATAGCTTTAACCCATTTTATAAGAGATTCTCCAAAATTGAAATATTGCAGGCATTTATATATAAACTCCAGTCGTACTTTATCAAAAGCCTTTTCAAAGTCAGCTATGAATACCAGGCCTGGTTTCCCAGATTTTTCATATTGTTCTATTGTTTCCAGTACTAGTAATATCCGACAATACCTTTTTAATTCTATGCGCTATGCATTTTGCTAGAATTTTTGCATCACAACACTGAAGGCCTCCAATTTTTTTAATGGACTGAATTTTTATATTTACCACTTGGATCCTGTTTCAGTAATAATAACCTTGTTGAGTGTCTGATAATCTACCATTTATAGAGGAGTGGTTAACACATGCTAATAATGGTCCTCTGAGTATATCAAAAAAGGTTTGGTATACCTCCACTGGTATGCCATACAGCCCTGGAGTTTTCTCGGACTTAAAGGCTTTAATTGCATCAAGAAGTTCCTCCTCTGTAATTTGACCTTCACATGAGTCTTTCTGTACAGTTGTTAATTTTACATGATTAATAGAACAAAAATACACACAATTAGCTTCGGTTAGTGGCGATGGAGGAGACTGAAACAAAAACATATGCTTAAAGTACTTTACTTCCTCTTTCAAAATATTGTTTGGTGAATCATGGTTGACTCTGTCATTTGTAACAAGTTTCAGTAAATTCTTTTTGGTAGCATTTCTATGTTGAAGATGTAAAAAGAATTTGGTGCATTTATCCCCATATTCCATCCAGTTCCCTTAATTTTTTATAATATATTACACTTGGTCTTTCTTGAATAAGTTCCTCCATTTCTTTTTGTTTTTCCTCTAACTCATTCTGAGCCTCTATGGTAACGTTTTTATTGTTATCTATCTGTACTGTTAGTCCTTCCATTTCCTTTGTTAATATGGACTCTTTTGACCTAAATTGCTTTTGTTTTAGAGATGAGTACTGAATTTCATGGCCTCTAAAGGCACATTTAAAAGTGTCTCATACAATAAGGGGATCTGCTGTACCTATGTTATGTCGTAAAAAGTCAGTAATAAATTATTCTGTCCTAGTTAAAAACAGTTATCATCCGATAGGCTTTGATAACATTTCCAATATCCTCGCCACATGGAAATTCTGTAAGAGTAATATACATTGCAATTATTTGATGGTCCAACCGCATTTTGTCCCCTGTCAACACTTTTTAAACTTTTGGTGCCAGAGAGAATGACATAAGAAAGTAGTCAAGACGACTAGCTTGATTGAGCCTCCGCCATGTACAGTGCCTTGCAAAAGTATTCACTCCCCTTGGCATTTTTCCTATTTTGTTGCATTACAACCTGTAATTTAAATTTATTTTTATTTGGATTTCATGTAATTGACATACACAAAATAGTCCAAATTGGTGAAGTGAAATGAAAAAAATAACTTGTTTCAAAAGATTCAAAAAAATAAATAACGTAAAAGTGGTGCGTGCATATGTATTCACCCCCTTTGCTATGAATACCCTAAATAAGATCTGGTGCAACCAATTACCTTCAGAAGTCACATAATTAGTTAAACAATGTCCACCTGTGTACAATCTAAGTGTCACATGATCTGTCACATGATCTCAGTATATATACACACCTGTTCTGAAAGGCCCCTGAGTCTGCAACACCACTAAGCAAGGGGCACCACCAAGCAAGCGGCACCATGAAGACCAAGGAGCACTCCAAACAGGTCAGCGACAAAGTTGTGGAGAAGTACCGATCAGGGTTGGGTTATAAAAAAATTATATGGCACCACAACAAACCTGCCAAGAGAAGGCCACCCACCAAAACTCACGGACCAGGCAAGGAGGACGTTAATCAGAGAGGCAACAAAGACACCAAAGATAACCCTGAAGGAGCTGCAAAGCTCCACAGCGGAGATTGGAGTATCTGTCCATAGGACCACTTTAAGCCATAAACTCCACAGAGCTGGGCTTTACGGAAGAGTGGCCAGAAAAAAGCCATTGCTTAAAGAAAAAAATAAGCAAACATGTTTGGTGTTCGCCAAAAGCCATGTGGGAGACTCCCCAATCATATGGAAGAAGGTACTCTGTTCAGATGAGACTAAAATTGAGCTTTTTGCCATCAAGGAAAACGCTATGTCTGGCGCAAACCCAACACCTCTCATCACCCCGAGAACACCATCCCCACAGTGAAGCATGGTGGTGGCAGCATCATGCTGTGGGGATGTTTTTCATCGGCAGGGACTGGGAAACTGGTCAGAATTGAAGGAATGATGGATGGCGCTAAATACAGGGAAATTCTTGAGGGAAACCTGTTTCAGTCTTCCAGATATTTGAGACTGGGACGGAGGTTCACCTTCCAGCAGGACAATGACCCTAAGCATACTGCTAAAGCAACACTTGAGTGGTTTAAGGGGAAACATTTAAATGTCTTGGAATGGCCTAGTCAAAGCCCAGACCTCAATCCAATTGAGAATCTGTGGTATGACTTAAAGATTGCTGTACATCAACGGAACCCATCCAACTTGAAGGAGCTGGAGCAGTTTTGCCTTGAAGAATGGGCAAAAATCCCAGTGGCTAGATGTGCCAAGCTTATAGAGACATACCCCAAGAGACTTGCAGGTGTAATTGCTGCAAAAGGTGGCTCTACAAAGTATTGACTTTGGGGGGGTGAATAGTTATGCACGCTCAAGTTTTCTGTTTTTATGTCTTATTTCTTATTTGTTTCACAGGAAAAAATATTTTGTATCTTCAAAGTGGTAGGCATGTTGTGTAAATCAAATGATACAAATCCCCAAAAAATCCATTGTAATTCCAGGTTGTAAGGCAACAAAATAGGAAAAATGCCAAGGGGGGTGAATACTTTCGCAAGCCACAGTATATCTCAATAGGTCAGGATATTTAAGCCTCTATATATCCACAAGTTCCAATATATCCATGACATTCGTGATTTCCTTAAGTGCATGAGGGTGAAGGTTTGTGGTGTGATTTCCTTATGGTCCATAGAGGTATTTAAAACCGTATTATAATCTCCCACCATAATAATTTAGTCTTGTATTGCTTGTAGGGTTGATCAATTATTATATATATTTTCAAAGAAGCATGGATCATCATTATTTGGACCGTATAGGTTAATGAGCCATATCTGTTTATGGTCCAATAACATGGACAATTTGCACATTCGGATCAAAATTACTGTTAATTGATATCATCACATGTTCTGCTACGTGTTTGTCTTTATTATGTTCAGTCCTGAAGCCAAGACACGTGCCTGTCAATGTTATCAGATTTCGAGGGCCTTGGTAAACTTCACTTCACTTAAGACATGTGGATGGCTTTTATATAATGTTCTGGCTGCATCAACCAATCAATGAATCAATTGGAGTTCACCAGTCTGGAATCAACTCAGAAAGGCAAATTTACAGCTGCTGGAATTCACCTCTCACAAGATCCTATTTTGGGCCATTCCTTTTCCAGCCCCCTTCAAAAATACCCCTAAAACTGGAGACCCTTCCCTCTTCACTCCCCACTCATAAGAACTCAGGAACTTGAGAATTGCCCATAAGGTTACAGCTGCCTGAGGAAGGAATCCATTGGATTTTGGTCTGTTCCATTTCAGCTCCTTGCCCCTTCTCCCAACTTGGACCCTAGACGTGTAGTTTTGGGCAACCTCAGTGGAGCTTCCACCACATTACTGACACCTCTCCAATCCTTTCAGATCTGTGAACATTGAAGGGAGTAGATGCTAAGAAAATAGGTAGGAGCTAAGAGAAGGGTTTAGAGGTTGTAATGGAACCAGACCGTTTGCTGTGATTGACGAGACCACAGCCGATCTCCTTTGCTCCAGACGTGTTACTACATGGGGTCAGGGTTAGGGGTCAACTCATTCCCACTCAGGGGTAAAAACAGACTAGTCACATGGTCTCATGGTAACACCTTCCTAGTGGCAACCTCTCAGTGGGGAGTCATGGGTTCAGATGCAGGTGCATCTGTGTGTTGGGGACCACATGTCTCTCTCTCTCTCTCTCTCTCTCTCTCTCTCTCTCTCTCTCTCTCTCCTTACTGTCTCTCCCTTTCTCTTTCTCTCTATATGCAACCCACAACCTCTCTCCTCACATATCCCCCTCAGATAGAGAAAGAGGGAGAGAGAGAGAGTTAATTGGTAATTCTCTCAGTCTCACCTGTGTTTTTGAGTCGGGGCGGAGCCAGGGGATGGTTCCGTTGCGTCTGAGTTCGGCCATCTTGGAATTGAGTTTGTGAGCCAGGACGATGGTGAGAGGCATGCACTCCTCTGTCTCATCTGTAGCGTAGCCAAACATCAGACCCTGGTCTCCAGCTCCCATATCCTCCTCTTTCCTGTCGATGTGGACACCCTGAGCGATGTCTGGACTCTGCTGCTCCAGAGCCACCAACACATTGCACGTTTTATAGTCAAAACCTGGGGAGAGAGAGAGGAGGGAGAAAGGTAGAGACATAAAGAGAGAGAGAGGGGGAGAGAGAGGAAGAGAAAGATGGAGGAAGAGAGAGACAGAGTGTCATGACATTATGCAATCTACATTATAGTATGTACACTGAACAAAAATATAAATGCAACATGCAACAATTTCAAAGATTTTACTTTGAGTTACAGTTCATATATGGAAATCAGTCAATTGAAATGAATTCATTAGGCCCTAATCTATGGATTTCACATGACTGGGAATACAGATATGCATCTATTAGTCACAGATACCTTAAAAAAAAGACAGGGGTGTGGATCAGAAAATCAGTCAGTATCTGGTGTGACCACCATTTTCCTCATGCAGTGCGACATCTCCTTTGCATAGAGTTGATCAGGCTGTTGATTGTGGCGTGTGGAATGTTGTCCCACTCCTCTTCAATGGCTGTGCGAAGTTGCTGGATATTGGCGGGAACTGGAACACGCTGTCATACACGTTGATCCAGAGCATCCCAAACATGCTCAATGGGTGACATGTCTGGTGAGTATGCAGGCCATGGAAGAACTGGGACATTTTCAGCTTCCAGGAATTGTGTACAGATCCTTGCGACATAAGGCAGTGCATTGTCATGCTGAAACATGAGGTGATGGCGGCGGATGAATGGCATGACAATGGGCCTCAGGATTTTGTCACGGTATGTCTGTGCATTCAAATTGCCATTGATAAAATGCAATTGTGTTCTTTGTCCATAGCTTATGCCTGCCCATACCATAACCCCACCGCCACCATGGGGCACTCTGTTCACAACGTTGACATCAGCAAACCGCTCGCCACACGACGCCATCCACACCGTTTGCCATCTGCCCGGTACAGTTGAAACTGGGATTTTCCGTGAAGAGCACACTTCTCCAGCGTGCCAGTGGTCACCGAAGGTGAGCATTTGCCCACTGAAGTCGGTTACGACGCCGAACTGCAGTCAGGTCAAGAACCTGGTGAGGACGACGAAAACGCATATGAGCTTCCCTGAGACGGTTTCTGACAGTTTGTGCAGAAATTCTTAGATCATGCAAACCCATAGTTTCCTCAGCTGTTCGGGTGGCTGGTCTCAGATGATCCTGCAGGTGAAGAAGCTGGATGTGGAGGTGCTGGGCTGGCGTGGTTACACGTGATCTGTGGTTGTGAGGCCGGTTGGACGTACTGCCAAATTGTCTAAAACAACGTTGGAGGCGGCTTATGGTAGAGAAATTAACAGTCAATTCTCTGGCAACAGCTCTGATGAACATTCCTGTAGTCGGCATGCCAATTGCACGCTCCCTCAAAACTTGAGACATCTGTGGGATTGTGTTGTGTGACAAAACTGCACATTTTAGGTGCAGTTTTGTAATGTGCACCTGTGTAATGATCATGCTATTTAATCAGCTTCTTAATATGCCACACCTTTCAGGTGGATGGATTATCTTGGCAAAGAAGAAATGCTCACTAACAGGGATGTAAATAAATTTGTGTACAACATTTGAGAGAAATAAGCTTTTTGTGCGTATGGAACATTTCGGGGATCTTTTATTTCAGCTCATGATACATGGGACCAACACTTTACATGTTGCGTTTATACTTTTGTTCAGTATATATAAAAACATCTGTTTCAATAGTAAACATATTGGTTTGAGTACAACAGAAGCCTGTTTCTCACCTTTGTCTGAGTTGTCGTAGCCGATGTGTTTGATAGCGTCTCTGACAACCTTCTGGTAGTCTACGTTGGCCCGGGATGTGATCTCTCCACACAGCAGCACCATGCCAGTCTTACACACCGTCTCTACACAGAGGGAAGACAACCGTTAACACTTTATATCTGTGTAAAAACAACCTATGACACTTTTATCTTTAGATCAGTGACATTCTATGTAAGTATGTCTCAGGTGTTGCGTAATTGATTAGTAAGGTATTTTGAACTTTTAGACCTCTATCTTGGGATAAAAAACAACAACAACAACAAATAGTTTTGAGTTCATAGTGGACATAGATAAGTGTAGAATGTACACTTGTGTCATTAGGTCAATATCCCAATTTGGGGTCAGTGGGTTTCTTATGTGTTGTGTCCCAACTGTTCTAACAAGCTTATTTTCTTGAGTTATTTCTTGGAAATTAAGAAGATTACGTAAGATAAAATCAAAGGGTTTGAGTTCAAACAAAGTAGAAAGAAGTGCTAGCTTTAGACAGAACAGTAGGAATAAAATATTTAAATGCTTTTGGGACATTTGGCTTTGTTTGTTGTTCTGTGTGTTTCACTTAAATGTGTCCCCCTCTAACTCACCACAGGCAACCTTGGCATCTGGGTCCTGTTTCAGGTGAGCATCCAGGACAGCATCACTGATCTGGTCACAGATCTTGTCTGGAAAAGGACAGAAAGAGGACAATAATAAATGAAAAGAACAAAGGATATAAAGGGGAAACAAATAAATGAATGAGTCTTTGGAGTGATACCCGCCACCCGGCACATGGCTTTAATCAAAAGCACACCGAAACAAAGTGTATTTGAGCGTGATGCAAATTAATAATTTCCTCATGAACAGGATTGTACCCATTGAACTTGTGAAATCTTTAAAAAGTGTCACATTCCTTTTGCTGGGATAATCCCAAAGTACAAAATAACAGTATTTTTCACAACCGTTTTCCACACCACACACAGTCAAATAGCCCTGTAGGAATGTACAGATGTAGGATATTAATTTGACCTGTATTGTCACAGCAAAATAATCCTGCAGCAACAGGATTTGAATGTTAAATCCATAACGTTTAGTCCCTTTTTGCACTAACACTTTTGACTCATCACATACACTGCTGCTACTGCTTATTATCTATCCTGTTGCCAAGTCACTTTAGCCCTACCTATATGTATGTATCTACCAGTGGCTGTCAGTGCCGTTCAATTTTCATGAGCATAGCCTTATTTCTATTACAGCATATTGGATTACTCTCATTCATATTCCATTCACCCAGTTCAATGTAACACCAATAGGTTTAGGCTACTACATGATACTCGAATTTTCCCTATACCCATCATGAGGTTGCTACAACCATAGCCTATGAATTAAAGTTTACAACGTAGGCACACACAGGTCGAGAGACAAATTTGAGGTGACAGACAGTGCCATTCAATACCGCCTTGCACACTCTTGCCTGCATCTAGATGATATAGGGTGTAATCATTAATCCAACAGTTGCAAACAAGAGTTTCTATTGGACAAATTCAGGTATGTTTATCCCCGTTTTGTTCCGTTTGCTTCCGTTTAAGAAACGGTTTTCAACAGAATCGGCGGAATGAATACACCCCTGAACACATAAACACAGTTCACTTTCATAGCAGCTATGTTGTATTCCTTCTCGCATCTATGCGCTGTCCTCCTCTCACCTCTTCCCTTCGCTTGTGGACTTCAATGCACAACACATCAGCTGTATGTGACCAGGTGAAAAAACCTTTCCAAGCGAAACCGCTGCACACAGTTGCCCTACATCGTTGTCACCATATTAGCTAAAGTAACATCATAGTCAGCACAGCTAATAGAACTAACGCATTAGTAAACCCGCAACAATCATGCAGTAACGTTCGTGTACGGTCAGTAAACAGTTACGCCGGCGGGCCCCGGTGGCAAAAAATTAGTAATACCAAAAGCTTACCTTGACTTGGAAGAGTTCCAGTGTTGTGTTGGAAGGTCATAGCCAGCCAGCTAACATAGCATCCCTCTGTTTGAGCAGGGTGTTTCAGTAGGCTAATCTAGCTAGCTGCATTTCCTAGCTAAGTAAGTGAAAAAAAATTATGAAATCTCTCTCTCTCTATTTCTCTCTAGCTTCCCCCTTCATTTTGGAAGAAATTAATTTGTTCAAAACTGTTCAACTATTGTCTTTCTCTCGCTTTGAGTCAACTACTCACCATATTTTATACACTGCAGTGCTAGCTAGCTTTAGCTTATGCTTTCAGTACTAGATTAATTGTCTGATCCTTTGATTGGGTGGACAACATGTCAGTTCATGCTGCAAGAGCTCCGATAGGCTGGAGGACGTCCTCTGGAAGTTGTCATAATTACTGTGTAAGTCTATGGAAGAGGGTGAGAACCATGAGCCTCCTAGGTTTTGTATTGAAGTCAATGTACCCCATTTAAATTGTTGTGAAATTCACTGAGGAGGATGGTCCTCCCCTTCCTCCTCTGAGGAGCCTCCACTGTTATCTACCTCAATTACCTCGTACCCCTGCACATCGACTCGGTACTGGTACAAGTAATCATTACTCATTGTGTATTTATTCCCTCTGTTATTATTTTTCTATTATTTTTCACTGTTAGTCTACACCTATTGTTTACGAAGCTTGTGACAAAAATGTTTCATAAAATGATTAGATAAATGTTGCTTGATCTGTGGTTAGGTTATTAACTGCTCAAAATGAGGTTTCATGAAAAGTTAAATACTGTTAAAGGTTTAATACAGCATTCTGGGTAAAACTTAAGTAACTTACTGTGATTGTTTTAAATTAAAATGGTCAAAAAGAAACAAAAATAGCTTCTTAGCAAAGAGCAATTTCTCAAGTAATTTTTTTTCCAGAACTTAGGGTGGCAGGTAGCCTAGCGGTTAGAGTGTTGGGCCAGTATCCGCAAGGTCCCTGGTTTGAATTCCAGAGGTGACAAGGTGCCCTTGAGCAAGGCACTTAACCCTAATTGCTCCTGTAAGTCGCTCTGGATCAGAGTGTCTGCTTAATGACTAAAATGTAAAAATGACTGTCTGGGAGGGGAAACTAGCTGTTATTGGCAGAGAGGTTTGGAACTCTCTTTCTTATTGGTTTATTTGGGTGGTGTATCAATACACCCAGTCACTACAAAGATACAGGCGTCCTTCCTAACTCAGTTGACGGAGAGGAAAGAAACCGCTCAGGGATTTCACCAAGAGACCAATGGTGACTTTAAAACAGTTACAGAGTTTAATGGCTGTGATAGGAGAAAATGGAGGATGGATCAACACAATTGTAGTTACTCCACAATACTATTCTAATTGACAGAGGGAAAAGAAGGAAGCCTGTACAGAATAAAAATATTCCAAAACATGCATCCGATTTGCAACAAGGCACTAAAGTAATACAGCAAAACATTTGGCAAAGCAATTCACTTTTTGTCCTGAATACAAAGTGTTATGTTTGGGGCAAATCCAATACAACACATTACTGAGTACCACTCTCCATATTTTCAAGCATACTGGTGGCTGCATCATGTTATGGGTATGCTTGTAATTGTTAAGGACTCGGGGGGTTCAGGGTAAAAAAAATAAATGGAATGGAGCTAAGCACAGGCAAAATCCAAGAGGAAAACCTGGTTCAGTCTGAGATTTTTTCACATTTCAGCAGGACAATAACCTAAAACACAAGGCCAAATCTACACTAGAGTTGCTTACCAAGAAGACAGTGAATGTTCCTGAGTGACTGAGTTACAGTTTTGACCTAAATCTGTTTGAAAATCTATGGCAAGACTTGAAAATGGTTGTCTAGCAATTATCAACAACCAATTTGACAGAGCTTGAAGAATTTTGAAAATAATAATTGACAAATATTGTACTATCCAGGTGTGCAAAGCTCTTAGAGACTTACCCAGAAAGACTCACAGCAGTAATCGATGCGAAAGGTAATTCTAACTTGCATTGACTCAGGGGTGTGAATATTTATGTAAATTAAATATTTCTGTATTCAATTTTCAATAAATTTGCTAACATTTCTAAGAACATGTTTTCACTTTGTCATTATGGGGTATTGTGTGTAGATGGTTGAGCATTTATTTTAAATTCAGGCTGTAACACAACAAAATGTAGAATAAGTCAAGGGGTATGAATAATTTCTGAAGGCACTGTATCCTAGGCCTGGCAGGCAAAACTATGCAATACAGATGCAAATGCCCCAAAGTCATCATTATCTCACATTAATAATCTTAATCTAGAACTGAATCTTACCACTGTATTTCAAGCCCTGGTGTAAAGGCTACATACAGATGTAGGATCTTAATTTGAGCCAGTTTGCTACAGCACGAAAATAATCCTGCAGCAACAGGAAATGTGAATTGTTATGTGGATTATAATTAATGGAAATTTTTGTAGGGGTTGATAGATTTTTTGTTAGGGCAAATTAAGTCAAAAATTTCAAAGTGGAAATTACAAATTTTAGAAGCCTTTTTAAAACTCAAATACACTACAAGTTTGCAGTTCCTGCAAAGCAGTAAAATTCTCAGCAACAAAAGAGTGATCAAATGAATAACCTACATCTGTATGATGTTGATTATCCTGTCTGTCTGCTTTGGCCAACTACCCACTGGGCACAAACGAGTTGAATCAAAGTTGTTTCAGTGTAATTTGTCAACATATTGTAAAATTGAATCTACGTGGAAAATACATGGGATTTGAAAAAGTTATCACCGTAAACTGTTGTTTTAAGGGTGAAATTTCAACCACAGTATTATCTCATCATGGTAACCAAATTTCAACATAGACAAACCTTGTATAAAATATGTTGAATTTGTACCTTTAAAACAACGGCAGATCTTCAACGTTATATCCATTATCAGAAGAAAAAAAACTATAGGCAGGGCCGCACCTCCTACTGGAGAATTAACCTATCTACAGCTACCCCTTGGTCTCCCATCCAGTGTTTTAACCAAGCCCTGCTTAGCTATGTGTCACTGACTATTACCAATGTGCTATCGTGAGAAAGATTGTTGAGTGATCTCCACTTAAAAACTAAATCAATTCACTGCTGCTATCGAAGTCATTCCAAAGAGTAGTTTTAACAGAGCAAATTAACCTCTGAAAGTATTATCCATTGTTGGTGAGGGGGTTCTACTACATTTTAGTCATTTAGCAGACACTCTTATCCAGAGCAACTTACAGTTAGTGAGTGCATACATTTTCATACTGACCCCCTGTGGGAAACGAACCCACAACCCTGGCATTGCAAGCACCATGCTCTACTAACTGAGCTACAGGGGACTTTATCTCTCTGTTTGCATGTCATGGATATAATATTTCTCTCTCTGTTTGTAAGTCATGAATATTATATCAAATAAAATGTTATTTGTCACATGTGCCGAATACAATAGGTGTAGACCTTACCGTGAAATACTTACTTACAAGCCCTTAACCAACAATGCAGTTTTAATAAAACAGAGTAAAAAAAATATTTACTAAATAAGTCAAAGTAAAAAAAAAGACCAAATATATAAAAGTAACACAATAAAATAACAATAATGAGGTTATATACAGGGGGTACCGGTACCTAGTCAATGTGCAGGGGTACAGGTTAGTTGAGGTAATTTGTACATGTAGGTAGTCTTAAACAAATCTACTTTTGAAACATTTTACCTGTCGAGGAGAGGAGGAGGTTGTCGGGTGAGGTCGTGATGTCGTTGGGTAAGCTTGGCTTTATACATAGTTTGGGCTTTGTCGAGTAAAGCTTAAACTATGTATTTAGATTGTAGTTAGGTATTGTAGGTAGTTATCGTGGGTTGTTGTATGTAATTATTGTAGGTTAGTATTGTATTCGGCTGAGCCCGGTGAAGCACGAAGCTAGCTAGCTAACCCACTACCTGGACTAGCTGGCGGGTAGCTACTGGCAACTATTAGCAACGGTATAGTTGTTTCACGCCTGAGAGTGCCTGTAATTACGCCAGCTGGCTGCCTACAATAATTACATACAATAATGCCTACCATTCAGCTGTTTTCTAACCTCATTGTCTGAACCGTTAATGTTAGGTAGTAAGTGGCTACTGTGCTTGAAATTTAGCTAGCTTGTTGCTGCCTGGATAGCTACTAGTAAACAATTGCTGGAACGACCTAGTGAACAGACGCGAACTGGCTCAGTCAATTCAGTGGCTAGCGTTGCACTTGGCTAGTTAACAGTAGCTGCTAGGGGTAAGTCATAACCTACATTTGTGTTTTTTTTTACATATTGGTAGCCAGAGTCGTTCAAGGAATTCGGGACATGGGTGACTAGTTAACGTTAGCTTGGCTCTCTTTGTGTGTTCGTGCCGTGAAAGGAGGGGTTTCTTCTTTGTCTGAAAGCAATGGCTAGCTAGTATGCTAACTATTCTAGCTAACTAACTGGCTGAATAAGTTGACGGACTCGCTCAAGCTGTCGGGACTAACCCACAACGTTAGACACGGACACGAACGATCTGCTTGGCGTGTTGACACACTGGTGGTTTGTTGTGGCCGAGTATTGGTGCTAAACCGTGTTGTTGGAGTCCGGCATGCTATCTGGCTGTGGCGTCTTATGACTAGGTGCCCTGGACGATTTTCACGGAAGAATACTGTACCAAGTTAGCTAGCTGAATAAACTAAGTTAGTCTATTCCTAGAAAACATTGAACCGTTGTAGTTTACAACAATTATAGTTTCTGAGGTGGAAGTTGGGAGAGTTATATTTGGGTGTTGTGGTGAGGGAGGCCCCGCTCTCTCCTTTCCCAGATGTTTAGTTCATTTCATTCCGATCTCCTTTGCATTATTGTAGCCATTTTCTGTAGCCTGTCAACTATGCCTCTGTCTATCCCTGTTCTCTCCTCTCCGCACAGGCTATACAAACGCCTCACACCGCGTGGCTGCTGCCTCTCTAACCTGGTGGTCCCTGCACGCTGTCACACCCTGGCTCTGGGGACTCTTATATGTTGAGCCAGGGTGTGGATTTTTCTATGTTATAGTTTTCTATGTTGTGTTCTAGATCGTTTCGTTTCTATGTTGGCCAGGGTGGTTCCCAATCAGAGACAGCTGTAGCTCGTTGTCTCTGACTGGGGATCATACTTAGGCAGCCTGTTGGCACCAGTTTATTGAGGGATCTTGTTCCGTAAGGTTTGTTTTGGTGTTAACCTAGGACTTCACGTATCGTTTGGTTTGTTGTTTTTGTTTGTGTGTGTACTAATAAAAAATGTATGGTTATCACGCTGCGCCTTGGTCCGCTACATCATGTAACGATCGTGACAGAAGATCCCACCACGACTGGATCAAGCAGCGTGACGAGGAGAGAGGATGGACTTGGGAGGAGATGAGTGAGAGTCTGGCAAGAGGGATGGAGGCCATGAGCACGGGGGAGAGACAAGCCCAAAACATTTTTAGGGGGGGGCTCACGCCGTGGACGACGAGGCAGCAGGAGGCCGCGATAGAGCGGTTCAGCCGGTTAGCAGAGGAGGCCGCTAGATTAAGGGGGTCATTGGTCACGAGGGAGAAGGAGAGTGTGGAGGCACGGCGAGAGGAACTGGTTAGGCAGCAGAGGGAGCGGAGGTTTATGAGGAAACCCAGTCCCGCTCCACGCACCAAGCAAGTGGTGTGTGTCACCAGTCCGGTCCGGCCCGTTCCTGATTCCCGCACAAGGCCAGTGGTGTGTGTTCCCAGTACGGTCAGGCCCGTTCCTGCTCCCCGTACTAAGCCTGTGGTGCGCGTCGCCAGCCCGGTCCGGCCTGTTCCTGCCCCCCGCACCAAGCCAATGGTGCGCGTCGTCAGCCCGGTCCGGCCTGTTCCTGCTCCCCGCACCAAGCCAATGGTGCGCGTCGCCAGCCCGGTCCGGCCTGTTCCTGCTCCCCGCACCAAGCCAATGGTGCGGCGTCCAGCCCGGTCCGGCCCGTTCCTGCTCCCCGCACCAAGCCAGTGGTGCGCGTCGCCAGCCCGGTCCGGCCCGTTCCTGCTCCCCGCACCAAGCCAATGGTGCGGCGTCGTCAGCCCGGTCCGGCCCGTTCCTGCTCCCCGCACCAAGCCAGTGGTGCGGCGTCGTCAGCCCGGTCCGCCCGTTCCTGCTCCCCGCACCAAGCCAGTGGTGCGCGTCGTCAGCCCGGTCCGGCCCGTTCCTGCTCCCCGCACCAAGCCAGTGGTGCGCGTCGTCAGTCCGGCACGGTCCGTGCCTGTTCCACGCCAGCTGCTCCACGCCGGAGCCAGAGCAATCCGCTCCACCGGTGTTCAGTCCAGCTCCGGCCAGCGGGGCCAGACCAGACCAGGGGTGCAACGGGGGGGTAGAGAGAGTGTGGTGGTCACGCCCGGAGCCGGATCCGCCTCCGAGGCAGAATGCCCACCCGGGCCCTACCCTCTTGTTGTTGGTTAGGTGCGGTCGCAGTCCGCGCCTTTGGGGAGGGGGGGGGGTACTGTCACGCCCTGGCTCTGGGGACTCTTATATGTTGAGCCAGGGTGTGGATTTTTCTATGTTATAGTTTTCTATGTTGTGTTCTAGATCGTTTAGTTTCTATGTTGGCCAGGGTGGTTCCCAATCAGAGACAGCTGTAGCTCATACTTAGGCAGCCTGTTGGCACCAGTTTATTGTGGGATCTTTTTCCGTAAGGTTTGTTTTGGTGTTAACCTAGGACTTCACGTATCGTTTGGTTTGTTGTTTTTGTTCGTGTGTGTACTAATAAAAAATGTACGGTTATCACGCTGCGCCTTGGTCCGCTACATCATGTAACGATCGTGACACACGCACCACCCACGTGGAGTTCCAGGTCTCAGGCAGCCTCTGGAACTGCCGTTCTGCTGCCAACAAGGCAGAGTTAATCTCAGCCTATGCTACCCTCCAGTCCCTCAACTTCTTGGCGCTGACGGACACATGGATTACCACTGAAAACACTGCCACTCCTACTGCTCTCTCCTCGTCTGACCATGTGTTCTCGCATACCCCAAGAGCATCTGGTCAGCGGGGTGGTGGCACAGGAATCCTCATCTCTCCCAAGTGGACATTCTCTATTTTTCCCCTGACCCATCTGTCTATCTCCTCATTTGAATTCCATGCTGTCACAGTCACTAGCCCATTTAGGCTTAACATCCTTGTCATTTATCGCCCTCCAGGTTCCCTTGGAGAGTTCATCAATGAGCTTGACGCCTTGATAAGTTCCTTTCCTGAGGATGGCTCACCCCTCACAGTTCTGGGGGACTTCACCATCCCTACGTCTACCTTTGACTCATTTCTCTCTGCCTCCTTCTTTCCACTCTTCTTCTCTTTTGACCTCACCCTCTCACCGTCCCCCCCTACTCACAAGGCAGGCAATACGCTTGACCTCATCTTTACTAGATGCTGTTCTTCTACTAATCTCACTGCAACTCCCTCCATGTCTCTGACCACTACTTTGTATCCTTTTCTCTCTTGCTCTCCTCCAACACTACTCACTCTGCCCCTACTCAGATGGTAATGCGCCGTCGCAACCTTCGCTCTCTCTCTCCCGCTACTCTCTCCTCTTCCATCCTATCATCTCTTCCCTCTGCTCAATCCTTCTCCCTCCAATCTCCCGATTCTGTCTCCTCAATCCTCCTCTCCTCCCTTTCTGCATCCTTTGACTCTCTATGTCCCCTATCCTCCCGGCCGGCTCGGTCCTCCCCTCCAGCTCCGTGGCTTGATGACTCATTGCGAGCTCACAGAACAGGGCTCCGGGCAGCCGAGCGGAAATGGAGGAAAACTAGACTCCCTGCGGACCTGGCATCTTTTCACTCCCTCCTCTCTACATTTTCTTCATCTGTTTCTGCTGCTAAGGCCACTTTCTACCACTCTAAATTCCAAGCATCTGCCTCTAACCCTAGGAAGCTCTTTGCCACCTTCTCCTCCTTGCTGAATCCTCCTCCCCCTCCCCCCTCCTCCCTCTCTGTGGATAACTTCATCAACCATTTTGAAAATAAGGTTGACGACATCCGATCCTCGTTTGTTAAGTCAAATGACACTGCTGGTCCTGCTCACACTGCCCTACCTTATGCTTTGACTTCTTTCTCCCCTCTCTCTCCAGATAAAATGTTGCGACTTGTGACGGCCGGCCGGCCAACAACCTGCCCGCTTGACCCTATCCCCTCCTCTCTTCTCCAGACCATCTCCGGTGACCTTCTCCCTTACCTCACCTCGCTGATCAACTAATCCTTGACCGCTGGCTATGTCCCTTCCGTCTTCAAGAGAGCGAGAGTTGCACCCCTTCTCAAAAAACCAACACTCGATCCCTCTGATGTCAACAACTACAGACCAGTATCCCTTCTTTCTTTTCTCTCCAAAACTATTGAGCGTGCCGTCTTTAGCCAACTCTCTTGCTATCTCTCTCAGAATGACCTTCTTGATCCAAACCAGTCAGGTTTCAAGACTGGTCAACTGAGACTGCTCTTCTCTGTGTCACGGAGGCTCTCCGCACTGCTAAAGCTAACTCTCTCTCCTCTGCTCTTGTCCTTCTAGACCTGTCTGCTGCCTTTGATACTGTGAACCATCAGATCCTCCTCTCCACCCTCTCCGAGCGGGGCATCTCCGGCGCAGCTCACTCTTGGATTGCGTCCTACCTGACCGGTCGCTCCTACCAAGTGGCGTGGCGAGAAGCTGTCTCCGCACCACGTGCTCTCACCACTGGTGTCCCCCAGGGCTCAGTTCTATGCCCTCTCCTATTTTCGCTATACACCAAGTCACTTGGCTCTGTCATATCCTCACATGGCCTCTCCTATCATTGCTACGCAGATGACACACAACTAATCTTCTCCTTTCCCCCTTCTGATAACCAGGTGGCGAATCGCATCTCTGCATGTCTGGCAGACATATCAGTATGGATGACGGATCACCACCTCAAGCTGAACCTTGGCAAGACGGAGCTGCTCTTCCTCCCGGGGAAGGACTGCCCGTTCCATGATCTCGCCATCACGGTTGACAACTCCGTTGTGTCCTCCTCCCAGAGTGCGAAGAGCCTTGGCGTGACCCTGGACAACACCCTGTCGTTCTCCGCTAACATCAAGGCGGTGACCCGATCCTGTAGGTTCATGCTCTACAACATTCGGAGAGTACGACCCTGCCTTACACAGGAAGCGGCACAAGTCCTAATCCAGGCACTTGTCATCTCTCGTCTGGATTACTGCAACTCACTGTTGGCTGGGCTCCCTGCCTGTGCCATTAAACCCCTACAACTCATCCAGAATGCCGCAGCCCGTCTGGTGTTCAACCTTCCCAAGTTCTCTCATGTCACCCCGCTCCTCCGCACACTCCACTGGCTTCCAGTTGAAGCTTGCATCTGCTACAAGACCATGGTGCTTGCCTACGGAGCTGTGAGGGGAACGGCACCTCCGTACCTTCAGGCTCTGATCAGTCCCTACACCCAAACGAGGGCATTGCGTTCATCCACCTCTGGCCTGCTGTCTCCCATACCTCTGCGGAAGCACAGTTCCCGCTCAGCCCAGTCAAAACTGTTCGCTGCTCTGGCACCCCAATGGTGGAACAAGCTCCCTCACGACGCCAGGACAGCGGAGTCACTCACCACTTTCCGGAGACATTTGAAACCCCACCTCTTTAAGGAATACCTGGGATAGGATAAAGTAATCCTTCTACCCCCCTTACCCCCCCCACCCCCCCAAAAAAAAAACATTGTAAAGTGGTTATCCCACTGGCTATAAGGTGAATGCACCAATTTGTAAGTTGCTCTGGATAAGAGCGTCTGCTAAATGACGTAAATGTAAATGTATGTAGGGGTACAGTGATAATAAACAGCGAGTAGCAGCAGTGTAAAAACAAAGGGGGGGGGGGTCATTTTATTAATTGTTCAGCAGTCTGATGGTTTGGGGGTAGAAGCTGTTAAGGAGCCTTTTGGATCTAGACTTGGCGCTCTGGTACCGGGTGCCGTGTGGTAGAAGAGCGAACAGTCTATGACTTGGGTGACTGGAGTCTTTGACAATTTATTGGGCCTTCCTCTGACACCGCCTAGTATATAGGTCCTGGATGGTAGGAATTTTGGCTCCAGTGATGTACTGGGCTGTACACACTACTCTCTATAGCGCCTTACGGTCAGATGCCGAGCAGTTGCAATACCAGGCGGTGATGCAACTGGTCAGGATGCTCTCGATGGTGCAGCTGTAAAACCTTCTGATGATCTGGGGACCCATGCCAAATCTTTTCAGTCTCTTGAGGGGGAAAAGGCGTTGTCGGGCCCTCTTCACGACTGTCTTGGTGTGTTTGGACCATGATAGTTTGTTGGTGATGTGGACACCAAGGAACTTTAAACTCTCGACCCGCTCCACTACAGCCCCGTCGATGTTAATGGGGGCGTGTTCGGCCTTCCTTTTCCTGTAGTCCATGATCATCTCATTTGTCTTGCTCACATAATAAAATGCAATTGTTCAATAATGTGTAATGTGTAATTGTTCAACAATTAAATGTGTTGTGTTTAAAAATAAAAATATCTGATCATATAAATGTGTTGTGTTTTTAATTACATTTACAAATAAAAATATGTGATAATAAACAAACAAATCTAAGCTAGCAAATGTCAAATCATATTTGTCGCCAAGATGGCCAGTCAATTTGAATTACGTTATTGTGTATTCTACGTAATTACGCAGTTTTATGTTATAACGTAATGACGTCATCACGCAATGACATCACAACGTCATTTAGCAACTTTTAGCAACAAATCGACCTGCCTCTAGCAACTTCCCCTGAAAATTAGTTGGCAACACCGCAGGGGAGTTGCTCTTTCAACTTCAAATTTTCTCTTAGATTTTCCAATATAATAAAAGCCACATGGGCACATCAGGAAATATACCACACATTTTGTGTTACAGGAAATTCTACCCATGACATACATTTTATTTCCAGTATGAGGGTGAAGAAAGAAATCCCCCTTGGTCATTGCATTACAGTTCTCAGAATGATTTGAGGGGAGGGTGGATAGGAAATGCTGGGGGGGAACATTTTCATCTGCTCTTTCTAGGCTGTCCTTTAAGTTTCTAGCATGTTTAAAAGAGAATCAAGAGATATTCTGAAAAGCCCGGCCCACAGAGGGATCCCAGTCCTAAATAGAAGTAAGAGATCAAACTCCTGGTTCTCCCCTGTTCCTTCCACGCGCCCTCCCATTGTACTGTATGTATGAACACATCCCGAACAATGGCTGCCTAAAATGCTGTGGTGCTTACAAACACAACAGGAAAGGCTGTGGTAGACGTGGGCCATCACAGGTGAGTTCAGAGCCCCTTTACTCTGAGCATTCACATCAATGACACACCCTCAGATGGACCATCAATGACAGAGTTCCACAAGACTGTTTACACAATCAACTGGGCATTTCAACAGTCTGTCCCCCCATATAGTCCTGGGCATATATTGTTTATCTTACTATTGTTTAAAATGCTAACTTTTTAGCATTTGTGGCACAAATCCATTACAAGTCAATGGTACGTATACAGTCACAGTGAGTCTGCACACCCCTTTACATTTTGCTAGCTTAAATACAGTTTTTATCCTGCCAACCTACAAAAACTATTCCACATTTTCAAAGTGTAAGAAAATTGTAGAACAATTTTACTTCTAAAGATAGTTTTGATTACATCACACCCCATGAAACAGTTCTACAGCAAATGTACGTGTGTTGTGGCTTGTAAGTAGCTAGCTAGCGGTTTAAGACATGGTTTGAACCCTAATCAACCCATCCAATGTGAGTACATGTTGATTGAAGTACAGTAGATTAATAAAGCTACAGCACTGTAGCCAGTGATAAAGCTGTGTATATTGAAAAAGCTTGTTAGTGCATAGGTCAAATGTATCTTTGTGATGCTCATTTCAGGTCTTTTTTCCAGCTTCAGACAAAAACTAAATATTTCACTTAAAACATTGTTTTGTTGTATTTAATGATAGAGAAGAGAAGAGTTTGACCAACACAGATTCATGTCCAATCATTGAGGACATGTCTACATTGTTAGAGCGGTCACATGCCAATCTGTTCCATATAATAGACAGTCTTTGGAACAGTGGAAAGCTGCATGGCCCCTTGGTTGTTGCTAAGCATGCATTCTTCTTCTATGGTGTTTATTGGTGGTGTTTAGACCAACGTTAAAGGTACAGTTGAAGTCGGAAGTTTACACACACCTTAGCCAAATAAATTTAAACTCAGTTTTTCACAATTCCTGACATTTAATCCTAGTAAACATTCCCTGTTTCAGGTCGGTTAGGATCACCACTTTATTTTAAGAATGTGAAATGTCAGAATAATAGTAGAGAGAATGATTTATTTCAGCTTTTATTCCTTTCATCACATTCCCAGTGGGTCAGAAGTTTACGTACACTCAATTAGTATTTGGTAGCATTGGTTTTAAATTGTTTAACTTGGGTCAAACGTTTCGGGTAGCCTTCCACAAGCTTCCCAAAATAAGTTGGTGAATTTTGGCCCATTCCTCCTGACAGAGCTGGTATAACTGAGTCAGGTTCGTTGGCCTCCTTGCTCGCACACGCTTTTTCAGTTCTGCCCACAAATGTTCTATAGGATTGAGGTCAGGGCTTTGTGTTGGCCACTCAAACACCTTGACTTTGTTGTCCTTAAGCCATTTTGCCACAACTTTGGAAGTATGTTCATTTGGTATTGTTCATTTGGAAGACCCATTTGCGACCAAGCTTTAACTTCCTGACTGATGTCTTGAGATGTTGCTTCAATATATCCACATAATTTTCCTTCCTCATGATGCCATCTATTTTGTGAAGTGCACCAGTCCCTCCTGCAGCAAAGCACCCCCACAGCATGATGCTGCCACCCCCGTGCTTCACGGTTGGGATGGTGTTCTTCGGCTTGCAAGACCCCCTTTTTCCTCCAAACATAACGATGGTCATTATGGCCAAACAGTTCTATTTTTGCTTCATCAGACCAGAGGACATTTATCCAAAAAGTACGATCTTTGTCCCTATATGCAGTTGCAAACCGTAGTCTGGCAGTGTTGGAGCAGTGGCTTCTTCCTTGCTGAGCGGCCTTTCAGGTTATGTCGATATAGGACTCGTTTTACTGTGGATATAGATACTTTTGTACCTGTTTCCTCCAGCATCTTCACAAGGTCCTTTGCTGTTGTTCTGGGATTGATTTGCACTTTTTGCACCAAAGTACGTTAATCTCTAGGAGACAGAACGCGTCTCCTTCCTGAGCGGTATGAAGGCTGCGTGGTCCCATGGTGTTTATACTTGCGTACTATTGTTTGTACAGATGAACGTGGTACCTTCAGGCGTTTGGAAATTTCTCCCAAGGATGAACCAGACTTGTGGAGGTCTACAATTTTTTTCTGAGGTCTTGCGTGATTTCTTTTGATTTTCCCATGATGTCAAGCAAAGAGGCACTGAGTTTGAAGATAGGCCTTGAAATACATCCACATGTACACCTCCAATTGACTCAAATGATGTCAATTAGCCTATCAGAAGCTTCTAAAGCCATGACATCATTTTCTGGAATTTTCCAAGCTGTTTAAAGGCACAGTCAACTTAGTGTATGTAAACTTCTGACCCACTGGAATTGTGATAGAGTGAATTATAAGTGAAATAATCTGTCTGTAAACAATTGTTGGAAAAATTACTTGTGTCATGCACAAAGTAGATGTCCTAACCGACTTGCCAAAACTATAGTTGTGGAGTGGTTGAAAAACAAGTTTTAATGACTCCAACCTAAGTGTATTTAAACTTCCGACTTCAACTGTATCTGCACAGTTCTCTCACAGTGAGAAACAATGGGATTACAATAGAGTGTTCTACGCTTTCTTCATTTGATCCAATCCACTACCACTTCTTATGCATACGTTGGAGTCTTTTTAAATTGACCAATCTGTAGAATCTCGTCTCACAGTCAGTGCAGTGATAAGTCTTCTCTCCAGTGTGTAACCGTTGGTGTGTTTTTACGTTGCCCAATCAGGAGAAACTCTTGCCATATTAAGAGCAGAAGTAAGGCTTCTCTCCTGTGTGTGCTCGCCGATGACCCTGCAGCACAGCTGTTGTTTTTAGATCAGTGGTAAGGCTTCTCTCCTTTGTATATACGTTCATGTTGTTTTAAGGTGCCCAGTTGAGAGATACTCTTCCCACAGTCACTAAGCTAACATATGGAGTTGTTTTTAGATGGTCATTCCATGGATCAGTTAGCTATTTGATTTTGAATTTTAGGACCCCTTTAGGTATCCAAAATATATATAAAAAATAATTGGGATAAAATATTGACTTTGGCCTTTACTACTATAGCCCATAGAAAAGCATTGAATAACACATTCATAAATTGCAAAAAAGATACTGTAGTTAAAAAATAAATCATAAGGAATAAGGTTTTGAAGTGTCTGTCCATCTAGGAGATACAAGAAAGCTCAGGAAATATTTTTGCTTTTTGTAACACATATTTAACCCTTTATTTTTGTTGGTACAAAAACTACAGTACCTCCAAACAGTATTTCCATTCATTTGTATGGGTTACCTTCAGATGAGTCCCGTAATACTTGTGGGGGTCGTAGAGCAAAACGGAGAACACCATTGTGTTTGTGAGAGTCTCATCTTATTAGTTACTAGGCCAAACCGTTCAGACACTACAGACGTTTTCGTCAGAAGACCAATTTTTGGGATGTCTCCTGGTCTGACAAACAGCGCTGTAGCTCTGCCACTTTCCACCACAGATGCTGAAGGGCGACATAGGCAGATGTGGTGGATTGAGATGCAGCCCATGCAAAAAAACAGATATCTCTAGCTTAAACTGATGGATATTGATGAGGATTTGTTTATTATGTTAATTAGATTTAAACACTGGTGCGTCAATAGACTCTTAAGGATTAAATGTGACCATACTTTATCACTCATGTATCATCAATGATTCTATTTAGGCCTACGTAGCATTTGCAAAGCCATTAATATTAGTCCTATTCTTTAACTTCGATTTCTGGTTGAGAATACAACATATCAATTATTAATTTGTAGACAAACTGGAATTAAAGCCAGACTAAGTCAATTGAAACACAATAAATAGCCTATTAACTTTGACAATTTAACAAATTATATGTTGGATTCACGTCTCCAACTCAACCAAAAATAAAAGTCAAAGAAAGGGATTAAGCCAGTGGCTCATATCGAACTATCCAAGCAGTAGATACATCTCCTCTAAATGTTGATACTGTATTTGGTTACATTGTCAAC
Organism: Coregonus clupeaformis; assembly: GCF_020615455.1. Lineage (NCBI taxonomy): Eukaryota > Metazoa > Chordata > Actinopteri > Salmoniformes > Salmonidae > Coregonus > Coregonus clupeaformis. Next base: position 78,548,556 of record NC_059192.1, read on the forward strand.
CAAACACAATTCAATATAAAAAAATTTATACTGTAAATAGCCTAAAGTTCTTACAAACTAATGTAGCATCCAACCTTGAAATTAGTAACACATCCATAGCCACATTTTGTGGTTACTGTAACTATATATCTCTTCTTATGTAATCATGTAAAGCATGCATGTTCAGGATAGCATGCATAGGTCATCGCAGGTCTGTGGAGATCTTCACAATTGCTGTAATAATCTGCGCAGAATCTCGAATGGCATTGAACACTTGCACCATGTAATCTAATCTCAACCGCAATCCAGGTAATTTGGTTCTCCTATTAGATGAAGCACACATTAACAAATGATTCTGTTGTATAAATAAAAAATATATATCTGACATTGTTTTCCCATTTGAACTGTGCTGTGCTTTTTAAATGGTTCAAAGCACAGTGATAGCCATTTGGGTGACAACTAAACCAAAAATCAGACATTGTTTTTCCACTGGAACTTGGTTGTGCTTTTAGTTGGTTCAAAGCATAGTGATAACATATTGAAAATTAAACTACCTTTTCGCTTGCTTTTTGAGTGGGTGCCTTCAGAAAGTATTCACACCCCTTGACTTTTTCCACATTTTGATGTGTTAGAAATGTTTACAGATGAATTAAAAATGAAAGCTGAAATGCCTTGATAAGTATTCAAATCTTTTGTTAAGTGTTTAACAAGTCACATGATAAGTTGCATGGACTTTGTGTGCAATAATAGTGTTTTACATGATTTTTAAATGACTACCCCATCTCTGTACCCCACACATACAATTTTCTTTATGGTCCCTCATTCGAGCAGTGAATTTTAAGCACAGATTCCACCGAGAAGACCAGGGAGGTTTTCCAGTGGTTAGCAAAGAAGGGCACCAGACATTGAATATCCCTTTGAGCATGGTGCAGTTATTAATTACACTTTGGATGGTGTATCAATACACCCAGTCACTACAAAGATACAGACGCCCTTCCTAACTCAGTTGCCAGAGAGGAAGGAAATCGCTCAGGGATTTCACCATGAGGCCAATGGTGACTTTAAAACAGTTACAGAGTTTAATGGCTGTGATACTCCACAATACTAACAAAGATGACAGAGTGAAAAGAAGGAAGCCTGTATAGAATAAAAATATTCCAAAACATGCATCCTGTTTGCAATAAGGCACTAAAGTACAGTGCCTTGCAAAAGTATTCATCCCCCTTTGCGTTTTTCCTATTTTGTTGCATTACATCCTGTAATTTAAATGGACATACAGTGGGGAAAAAAGTATTTAGTCAGCCACCAATTGTGCAAGTTCTCCCACTTAAAAAGATGAGAGAGGCCTGTAATTTTCATCATAGGTACACGTCAACTATGACAGACAAATTGAGATTTTTTTTCTTCAGAAAATCACATTGTAGGATTTTTAATGAATTTATTTGCAAATTATGGTGGAAAATAAGTATTTGGTCACCTACAAACAAGCAAGATTTCTGGCTCTCACAGACCTGTAACTTCTTCTTTAAGAGGCCCCTCTGTCCTCCACTCGTTACCTGTATTAATGGCACCTGTTTGAACTTGTTATCAGTATAAAAGACACCTGTCCACAACCTCAAACAGTCACACTCCAAACTCCACTATGGCCAAGACCAAAGAGCTGTCAAAGGACACCAGAAACAAAATTGTAGACCTGCACCAGGCTGGGAAGACTGAATCTGCAATAGGTAAGCAGCTTGGTTTGAAGAAATCAACTGTGGGAGCAATTATTAGGAAATGGAAGACATACAAGACCACTGATAATCTCCCTCAATCTGGGGCTCCACGCAAGATCTCACCCCGTGGGGTCAAAATGATCACAACAACGGTGAGCAAAAATCCCATAACCACACGGGGGGACCTAGTGAATGACCTGCAGAGAGCTGGGACCAAAGTAACAAAGCCTACCATCATTAACACACTACGCCGCCAGGGACTCAAATCCTGCAGTGCCAGACGTGTCCCCCTGCTTAAGCCAGTACATGTCCAGGCCCGTCTGAAGTTTGCTAGAGTGCATTTGGATGATCCAGAAGAGGATTGGGAGAATGTCATATGGTCAGATGAAACCAAAATAGAACTTTTTGGTAAAAACTCAACTCATCGTGTTTGGAGGACAAAGAATGCTGAGTTGCATCCAAAGAACACCATACCTACTGTGAAGCATGGGGGTGGAAACATCATGCTTTGGGGCTGTTTTTCTGCAAAGGGACCAGGACCACTGATCCGTGTAAAGGAAAGAATGAATGGGGCCATGTATCGTGAGATTTTGAGTGAAAACCTCCTTCCATCAGCAAGGGCATTGAAGATGAAACGTGGCTGGGTCTTTCACCATCACAATGATCCCAAACACACCGCCCGGGCAACGAAGGAGTGGCTTCGTAAGAAGCATTTCAAGGTCCTGGAGTGGCCTAGCCAGTCTCCAGATCTCAACCCCATAGAAAATCTTTGAAGGGAGTTGAAAGTCTGTGTTGCCCAGCGACAGCCCCAAAACATCACTGCTCTAGAGGAGATCTGCATGGAGGAATGGGCCAAAATACCAGCAACCTTGTGAAGACTTTCAGAAAACGTTTGACCTGTGTCATTGCCAACAAAGGGTATATAACAAAGTATTGAGAAACTTTTGTTATTGACCAAATACTTATTTTCCACCATAATTTGCAAACAAATTCATTACAAATCCTACAATGTGATTTTCTGGATTTTTTTTCTCTCAATTTGTCTGTCATAGTTGACGTGTACCTATGATGAAAATTACAGGCCTCTCTCATCTTTTTAAGTGGGAGAACTTGCACAATTGGTGGCTGACTAAATACTTTTTTTCCCCACTGTACACAAAATAGTCCAAATTGGTGAAGTGAAATAAAAAATAAAAATAAAAAATATATTTTTTAAATAACGGAAAAGTGGTGCGTGCATATGTATTCATCCCCTTTGCTATGAAGACCCTAAATAAGATCTGGTGCAACCAATTACCTTCAGAAGCCACATAATTAGTTAAATAAAGTCCACCTGTGTACAATCTAAGTGTCACATGATCTGTCACATGATCTCAGTATATATAGTCCTGTTCTGAAAGGCCCCAGAGTCTGCAACACCACTAAGCAAGGGGCACCACCAAGCAAGCGGCACCATGAAGACCAAGGAGCTCTCCAAACAGGTCAGGGACAAAGTTGTGGAGAAGTACAGATCAGGGTTGGGTTATAAAAAAATATCAGAAACTTTGAACATCCCACGGAGCACCATTATTATTAAAAAATGGAAAGAATATGGCACCACAACAAACCTGCCAAGAGAGGGCCGCCCACCAAAAGTCACGGACCAGGCAAGGAGGGCATTAATCAGAGAGGCAACAAAGAGACCAAAGATAACCCTGAAGGAGCTGCAAAGCTCCACAGCGGAGATTGGAGTATCTGTCCATAGGACCACTTTAAGCCATACACTCCACAGAACTGGGCTTTACGGAAGAGTGGCCAGAAAAAAGCCATTGCTTAAAGAAAAAAATAAGCAAACACGTGTTCGCCAAAAGGCATGTGGGAGACTCCCCAAACATATGGAAGATGATACTCTGGTCAGATGAGACTAAAATTGAGCTTTTTGGCCATCAAGGAAAACGCTATGTCTGGCGCAAACCCAACACCTCTCATCACCCCGAGAACACCATGGTGGTGGCAGCATCATGCTGTGGGGATGTTTTTCATCGGCAGGGGCTGGGAAACTGGTCAGAATTGAAGAATTGATGGATAGCGCTAAATACAGGGAAATTCTTGAGGGAAACCTGTTTCAGTCTTCCAGAGATTTGAGACTGGGATGGAGGTTCACCTTCCAGCAGGACAATGACCCTAAGCATACTGCTAAAGCAACATTTGAGTGGTTTAAGGGGAAACATTTACATATCTTGAAATGGCCTAGTCAAAGCCCAGACCTCAATCCAATTGAGAATCAGTGGTATGACTTAAAGATTGCTGTACACCAGTGGAACCCATCCAACTTGAAGGAGCTGTAGCAGTTTTGCCTTGAAGAATGGGCAAAAATCCCAGTGGCTAGATGTGCCAAGCTTGTAGAGACATACCCCAAGAGACTTGCAGCTGTAATTGCTGCAAAAGGTGGCTCTACAATGTATTGACTTTGGGGGGGTGGTGAATAGTTATGCACGCTCAAGTTTTCAGTTTTTTTGTCTTATTTGTTGTTTGTTTCACAAAAAAAAATATTTCGCATCTTCAAAATGGTAGGAATGTTGTGTAAATCAAATGATACAAACTCCCCAAAAATCAATTTTAATTCCAGGTTGTAAGGCAACAAAACAGGAAAAATGTGAATACTTTCGCAAGCCACTGTAATACTGCAAAACATGTGGTAAAGAAATGTACTTTTTGTCCTGAATACAAAGTGTTATGTTTGGGGCAAATCCAACACAATACATCACTAAGTAACACACTTCCTATTTTCAAGCACTGTGGTGGCTGCATCATGTTATGGGTATTTAATTAGGATAAAAATAAACGGAATAGAGCTAAGCACAGGCAATTCTAACAACTCTAACGTGATTCTTACATGTACTGATTGTGATGTGAATAACAGCGCCGGAGAAGATGGCTGCCGTTTTACAGCCCTCTAACCAATTGTACTAATATGTGTGTTTTTCAGCGTTATTTGTAATTTATTTTGTACATAATGTTTCTGCCATCGTCTCTTATAACCAAAAAGAGCTTCTGGATATCAGGACAGCGATTACTCACCTCGTATTGGACGAAGATTTTTTCTTCAACGAGGCGGCCGCGAAGGATATCATACAGACACCCGACAAGGCCCAAATCCCCGTCATTCGCATGAGGAAGAGACGGAGATATTGTGGACGTAGGTCGGGGTGCCTTGTAAGGATCCGACGGCGAGCGAGTAAACTGCCACTCCCATCAATCCTATTAGCCAATCTTCAATAGTTGGAGAACAAATTGGATGACCTAAGATTACGGTTATCCTACCAACGGGACATTAAAAACTGTAATATCTTATGTTTCACCGAGTCGTGGCTGAACGACGACATGGATAACATACAGCTAGCGGGCTATACGCTACATCGGCAGGATAGAACGGTTGACTCCGGTAAGACAAGGGGTGGCGGTCTGTGTATATTTGTAAACAACAGCTGGTGCACAAAATCAAATACTAAGGAAGTCTCGAGGTTTTGCTCGCCTGAGGTAGAGTATCTTATGATAAGCTGTAGACCACACTATTTACCAATAGAGTTTTCATCTATATTTTTCATAGCTGTATATTTATCACCACAAACCAATGCTGGCATTAAGATTGCACTGAATGAGCTGTATAAGGCCATAAATCAACAGGAAAACGCTCATCCAGATGCAGCGCTCCTAGTGGCCGGGGACTTTAATGCAGAGAAACTTAAATCCATTCTACCTAATTTCTACCAGCATGTTAAATGTGCAACCAGAGGAAAAAAAACTCTAGACCACCTTTACTCCACACACAGAGACGCATACAAAGCTCTCCTCGCCCTCCATTTGGCAAATCTGACCATAACTATATCCTCCTGATTCCTGCTTATAAGCAAAAACTAAAGCAGGAAGCACCAGTGACTCGGTTAATAAAAAAGTGGTCAGATGACGCAGATGCTAAGCTACAGGACTGTTTTGATAGCACAGACTGGAACATGTTCCGGGATTCTTCAGATAGCATTGAGGAGTACACCACATCAGTCACTGGCTTCATCAATAAGTGCATTGATGATGTCGTCCCCACAGTGACCGTACGTACATACCCCAACCAGAAGCCATGGATTACAGGAAACATCCGCACTGAGCTAAAGGGTAGAGCTGCCGCTTTCAAGGAGCGGGACTCTAACCCGGACGCTTATAAGAAATCCCGCTATGCCCTCCGACGAACCATCAAACAGGCAAAGAGTCAATACAGGACTAAGATTGAATCGTACTACACTGGCTCTGATGCTCGTCGGATGTGGCAGGGCTTGAAAACTATTACAGACTACAAAGGGAAGCACAACCGCGAGCTGCCCAGTGACACAAGCCTACCAGACGAGCTAAACCACTTCTATGCAAGCAACACTGAAGCATGCATGAGAGCACCAGCTGTTCCGGATGACTATGTGATCACGCTCTCCGTAGCCGATGTGAGTAAGACTTTTAAGCAGGTCAACATTCACAAGGCCGCAGGGCCAGACGGATTACCAGGACGTGTACTCCGAGCATGTGCTGACCAACTGGCAAGTGTCTTCACTGACATTTTCAACATGTCCCTGACTGAGTCTGTAATACCAACATGTTTCAAGCAGACCACCATAGTCCCGGTGCCCAAGGACTCTAAGATAACCTGCCTAAATGACTACCGACCCGTAGCACTGACGTCTGTAGCCATGAAGTGCTTTGAAAGGCTGGTCATGGCTCACATCAACACCATTATCCCAGAAACCCTAGACCCACTCCAATTTGCATACCGCCCCCAACAGATCCACACAGATGATGCAATCTCTATTGCACTCCACACTGCCCTTTCCCACCTGGACAAGAGGAACACCTACGTGAGAATGCTATTCATTGACTACAGCTCAGCATTCAACACCATAGTGTCCTCAAAGCTCATCACTAAGCTAAGGATCCTGGGACTAAACACCTCCCTCTGCAACTGGATCCTGGACTTCCTGACGGGCCGTCCCCAGGTGGTAAGGGTAGGTAACATTACATCTGCCACACTGATCCTCAACACGGGGGCCCCTCAGGGGTGCGTGCTCAGTCCCCTCCTGTACTCCCTGTTCACCCATGACTGCATGGCCAAGCACGACTCCAACACCATCATTAAGTTTGCCGACGACACAACAGTGGTAGGCCTGATCACCGACAACAATGAGACAGCCAATAGGGAGGAGGTCAGAGACATGGCCGTGTTTTGCCAGGACAACAACCTCTCCCTCAACGTGACCAAGACAAAGGAGATGATTGTGGACTACAGGAAAAAAAGAGGACTGAGCACGCCCCCATTCTCATCGACAGGGTTGTAGTGGAACAGGTTGAGAGCTTCAAGTTCCTTGGTGTCCACATCACCAACGAACTATCATGGTCCAAACACAGTCGTGAAGAGGGCACGACAAAGCCTATTCCCCCTCAGGAGACTGAAAAGGTTTGGCATGGGTCCTCAGATCCTCAAAAAATTATTCAGCTGCACCATCGAGAGCATCCTGACTGGTTGCATCACCGCCTGGTATGGCAACTGCTTGGCCTCCGACCGCAAGGCACTACAGAGGGTAGTGCGTACGGCCCAGTACATCACTGGGGCCAAGCTTCCTGCCATCCAGGACCTCTATACCAGGCGGTGTAAGAGGAAGGCCCTCAAAATTGTCAAAGACTCCAGCCACCCTAGTCATAGACTGTTCTCTCTGCTACCGCACGGCAAGCGGTTCCGGAGTGCCAAGTCTAGGTCCAAAAGACTTCTCAAGAGCTTCTACCCCCAAGCCATAAGACTCCTGAACAGCTAATCATGGCTACCCAGACTATTTGCACTGCCCCCACACCCCATCCTTTTACGCTGCTGCTACTCTGTTAATTATTTATGCATAGTCACTTTAACTCTACCCACATGTACATATTACTTCAAATACCTCAACTAGCCGGTGCCCCCGCACATTGACTCTGCACCGGTACCCCCCTGTATATACAGCCTCCCTACTGTTATTTTATTTTACTTCTGCTCTTTTTTTCTCAACACTTTTTTTATTGTTGTTTCAGTTTTAGTTTTTTGCTAAAAATAAATGCACTGTTGGTTAAGGGCTGTAAGTAAGCATTTCACTGTAATGTCTGCACCTGTTGTATTTGGCGCATGTGGCCAATAAAATGTGATTTGATTTGATTTGATTTGATTTGATTAAGGGGGTTGAAAACTGAATATATTTGATCCCCTGCTGATTTTGTAAGTTTGCCCACTGACAAAGAAATGATCAGTCTATAATTTTAATGGTAGGTTTATTTGAACAGTGAGAGACAGAATAACAACAAAAAAATCCAGAAAAACGCATGTCAAAAATGTTATAAATTGATTTGCATTTTAATGAGGGAAATAAGTATTTGACCCCCTCTCAATCAGAAAGATTTCTGGCTCCCAGGTGTCTTTTATACAGGTAACGAGCTGAGATTAGGAGCACACTCTTAAATGGAGTGCTCCTAATCTCAGCTTGTTACCTGTATAAAAGACACCTGTCCACAGAAGCAATCAATCAATCAGATTCCAAACTCTCCACCATGGCCAAGAACAAAGAGCTCTCCAAGGATGTCAGGGACAAGATTGTAGACCTACACAAGGCTGGAATGGGCTACAAGACCATCGCCAAGCAGCTTGGTGAGAAGGTGACAACAGTTGGTGTGATTATTCGCAAATGGAAGAAACACAAAATAACTGTCAATCTCCCTCGGCCTGGGGCTCCATGCACGATCTCACCTCGTGGAGTTGCAATGATCATGAGAACGGTGAGGAATCAGCCCAGAACTACACGGGAGGATCTTGTCAATGATCTCAAGGCAGCTGGGACCATAGTCACCAAGAAAACAATTGGTAACACACTACGCCGTGAAGGACTGAAATCCTGCAGCGCCCGCAAGGTCCCCCTGCTCAAGAAAGCACATATACAGGCCCGTCTGAAGTTTGCCAATGAACATCTGAATGATTCAGAGGAGAACTGGGTGAAATTGTTGTGGTCAGATGAGACCAAAATCGAGCTCTTTGGCATCAACTCAACTCGACGTGTTTGGAGGAGGAGGAATGCTGTCTATGACCCCAAGAACTCAATCCCCACCGTCAAACATGGAGGTGGAAACATTATGATTTGGGGTTGTTTTTCTGCTAAGGGGACAGGACAACTTCACCGCATGAAAGGGACGATGGACGAGGCCATGTACCGTCAAATCTTGGGTGAGAACCTCCTTCCCTCAGCCAGCGCATTGAAAATGGGTCGTGGATGGGTATTCCAGCATGACAATGACCCAAAACACACGGCCAAGGCAACAAAGGAGTGGCTCAAGAAGAAGCACATTAAGGTCCTGGTGTGGCCTAGCCAGTCTCCAGACCTTAATCCCATAGAAAATCTGTGGAGGGAGCTGAAGGTTTGAGTTGCCAAACGTCAGGCTCGAAACCCTAATGACTTGGAGAAGATCTGCAAAGAGGAGTGGGACAAAATCCCTCTTGAGATGTGTGCAAACCTGGTGGCCAACTACAAGAAACGTCTGACCTCTGTGATTGCCAACAAGGGTTTTGCCACCAAGTACTAAGTCATGTTTTGCAGAGGGGTCAAATACTTATATAGTATCTGAAGATTATGCCTTTGTTAAATGTTTTTCATGAAGAAATAGAATGTTGTTTATGGTAGTATCAAGAGGGAATGTTTTAGGTGTAATACCACATATCACAGACAGGAGGTGGGTTGTAGACAGGGGAGACTGGTGATTGGCCAGAAGAGGGGGCATCAGTGTTTATAAATAGGGGTTAAACGATGAGACGTTAGAACGGCCATAGCAATTGGAGGAGCCGTTCTCCGGACAACGCGTGTCTGTAATTTATGCTGTAACCTCGTGGTATGAATAAAAGCCTCTAACACGATGCAGCATAACGGACTCTTTGTTGATGGCAATAATTGCCACCATTCATCATATACGACATAATGGCGCCCAACGTGGGGCTGGTTTGCGTCTCTTCTGTGTTTCAGTCAATCGTCGGGCTAACTCTCTCTGAGGGAAAAAGGGTGAGTGTTCTTACCGCTCGGAGTTTGTTAGATTGGATATGACTTGTGTACATTGAAGAGATGTTCCATTATAACCTGGCCTCAGGTGGCGTTGTTGCTGGTCGACTAGAGTCTGCTAAAATTTATTTCATTGGTAACGGGTGACAATGGCAAATTTAGAGCAAAGGAACGGTAGAACTTTTATATTTCATTGGTAACGGTGACAATGGATTGGCAATTAATGTTGGGATACGTATGCATTTTTAGGGCACCGTTAATCTGGAAAGACCTCAAAACGGGCGACTCGCAGGAGTGGGCCAGAAATCCAGGGCTTAGTTAGACTGAGTCAGGTTGATTCCTTAAGCGGAATATGAAGTGAATGGTTGTAGCTATGTTATACTCCTCCTCTGGTCGACGGGAAATTGGTTGGGGGTAACCTCTTGATATGAGATTCATCTTTCAAGGCAACAAAAAAGTTAGAGCGGGGAGAATTGGGCGATTTATTTATTTGCAACGGTGCAGGATATTGATTTGTGTAGTAGGCTGCAGTTGGCTAGAGGCTGAAGCTAAAGGCTGGATTGTTTTGGGCCACGTGGTACATCGTTGCTCAGGCCTAATTTTTGTAAGGCTAAAGTGTGAATCATGCTATAGTGTACCTTAGGCTAAGCTAAATGCTAATGCTACATGCTAATTGTGTTGCGTACTACATGCTAACGTATCCTCAGAGATTCCGTTGCGACGGGTGAAAGTCTCTTAAACTTGTTTATGTGTTTGTAAGTCAGGTTATATGTTTTGTGAGCGCTGGTAAATGTTGTTTGACTATAAGGGGGAAATGGGGGAATTACAGCTGGACTGTTATTATGTTTGGGGAGAGAGTAGAGAATCTTCCTTCCACGGTGAAATTGTATTGAGGAATGGGTATGCGCATGCGTTTAATTTTGCGACACTACAGTACCAAACGTGGGAGTTGGAGTTTATGGCACGAGATTAGGGAGCGTTTTTGTTTTCACGGCACCATGAGGGGATGCTGAGACTCAAGTATGAGGTTAAAATGATATTTGCGCATGCGTGATTTTACGGGCTAAAAACTCCAACATGTGGTTATGTGCTAAGCCTACAAAGCACGGCATTATGGGTAAGGGTCATAGGTCCCATGTGGGGGTCGGCAAGGGATAATAGTCACAGAATAAGAGAGATTTTGGGGAAAAATCTCTTAGGTGTTAACGGCTGTTGTTCGAACGCGAAACTATTTGGCGAGATGTAGTAAGTTATAAATCAAATATATGTTGACGGAGTATAATTAATTAAATTAAAAGACGATTAAAAATTAAATGAAATGTTTTGGAGCGATTTATGTAATAAATCATATTTGCGCATGTGTGGGATTCTGCAAAACAACACATTGGTTAAACTGCAGGGGGAGACAGAGGAACACAGACGATGGAACAAATAGACAGACAGGAGAAATTTTAACACGATGATTCTAGTTTAACGGCTGGGTTAAGATGAAACTTGTTTGGGTACCTATTGAATTTATAAATTAAATATATGGTAACGGATTATAATAGAGTGAATTAAATAATTAAATAATGAATAAAAATAAATGTTTTTGGGCGATCTATAATTAGTCCTGAGTTAAAGTCTTAGAGCGAATGTAGAACGAATGAATATTGAATGGTTGGAAACACTCAGTGATGGCATTAACTATTAAAAGCTGTTTCTGTGTCTTTGTCCCTTGTCATGAGAGACAGGAGAGAGGGGGGAGCGAGGAGATACAGGAAGTGATCACGCTGACGCGGTGGAGGGATCAAATCATCAAACAGGTTACTGTTACAAGATATGTGAGTTTATGACGATTTTGCATAGGCTTGTCAAATACTATTTCATTAAAAATTGCATTTTGGATGCTCTGTGTATCATTTATTGAAGGGTTAGAGGCTTTGTTTTGGGATTGCTTTGAAGTTGACTAATTTACTTGCATTTGATGGGTTGTGGTAATATAGTCAACACTAATGGTTAAATTGGGGGACATAGGATATAGGAATAAAAATTGGTTTTAATTATTCATGATTTTTAATTGACTTATTGGGATTTATTTGGAGTTGTTAGGTTATATTAAGAATTACAGGGGGAAGGCTACATAAGCTATATAGTTTAAAAATAAGATAGTTCACAATAAAGGAATATAAAAGGCTTGTTACAATGGGGTAAAAAATATCAGGACTAGGAAAGTCAGTACATCGGTTGATATAGTGCATAGTGGTAATCCTTTAACTAAAGTGTTGCTAGGGTATCCGGCAAGTGAAACAAAAGTTGCCCTTCATTCTCAAACAGAAATTGATAAAATATGTCAGCTGATAAGATAGGTTTAAAAAGTAGAGCTTAGGGAGGTTTATTCTCAGCTTACAATAATCATCCAGGAGTGATTATTGCATCAGAAATATAGATTAATAATAGATAGGGTACCAGCAGAAACAACGATGAAGATGAATTCAAAACTCCAGAAGTAAGAAGAACCCGACATGTCTGGGAAACGAAGAGAAGGAGGTTCAGAAAGATGAAGATGGAAGAAAATGAGATGTCTGGACGTGAAGGAGAAGAGGATGATGGAGATGAGAGTGATTGATGAGAGGTCATGGGTGGAGGTGACTCTGTGATCAGAGGGAAGTGGCAAGAGAGGAAAGAAGAAATGGATACTAGAGATTTGATCTCTGATGGAAGTTGAAGATGAAGAAAGCGATGAAGATTTGGAGATTAAAGGTGCTTTATTTTCAAGAGGAGTTTGTCCTACAAGGACTGGCACAGAAGAAAAGTAAGAAGATGATGGAAGATGATATTTCGAGGACAGAACTTAGAACTAAGGTTGAAGAATACTGATATGTCAACGACGGGAAGGAACAGGACCAAGAAAACCTGCTGAGAAAAATAATCCCAAGAGTTGGAGAAGGAGAAAATAAGTTTGGGTTATGAAGAATCAGAGGGAACCAAATCAACAATCACTGTTACAGCTTCAACTGAACAATATCAAATGCAATTGTACCAGCCAAGGGGGGTACTAGGTGTCATATCCACAGTCAAGGTCTGGACAGACACAGAATGAGAAGAAGAAACAGAGGAAGATCCAGGAGTAAGGGAAGATCACCTGTTAGTGTCTAGAAGATACGAGGGGGTATCAGCTGAGAGCATCGATTAGAGAAGAAGGGAAAAATAGCAACAATTGAAGTAAAAACAACCGACCATTAGAAGTGATAGTGAATAGGGGAAAAACTTATCTGGGTTCAGCCTAAAGAGGTTATCCATATCCACTCTGTAAAATAAACTAATTAGGTTAGGATAGGGATTTGAGGTAGTAAAACGGTTTAATTACTCTTAGGGAATCAATTGAGCTCTGCTATAGAAGTCAAATAGGAATTACAATAGACATACTAATATTAGGACAATATATCAATGATATTGTGGGAAGAGATGCATGGTGTAAATTGAAGTGTTCAATCAGAGGCACACTAGACGACTGACTGTCTGGTAGAATATTTTGAGAAGTAGGGTTTTTGGGAATCATTTGCTTAAAAGATAATATCATAGGAAGGATGATAATGTATTAGATTGCCTGTTAGACAATCTGTCTGGGGAAAAAAACTTAATAGGGGTGACTGTTATTTTGGGTTTACATTCTTACACTAAGAGATTTGAGGTTAGGCTAAAAGGTGTTTAAATCGTTTTGCCAAGTCTGTGTAAAGGAGTCAGGAGCAGGTGGGGGAATTCCCAATCACGTATTCTAAAAATTGGTGGGGAAGGGATTTTGTCAATAAATCAGTGGAAAAGGGTTTTTTAAAGGTTAGGAGAAGATTAGATTAAAATAAGTTAGGAGTAGAGTAGGTTTGAAGGAACTCAGACAGTAAGCTAAGTTTAAAGTTAGTAGTAAGAGAGAGAGAGAATAGTAATGAATGACACTTTAGAATAGGAAGATCAAGGTAATTGTGGGTACTTTTTTGTTATAATCAAAAGGTTTAAAGTTTAGAGGTAGAACTGAAAGGGGGAAAAAGTGACACTAGTGGTGATGGATGGAAGTACAAGTAAAGAGTTCAGAGCTTTGGGAAAACTAGGTTGATTATAGGGGTCCAGCATCAATTATAGGGGGGAAAATACTGTTATTAGAGTTAGGATAATAATAATAATAATATGCCATTTAGGATGATGACGTTTCGTTCACAGAGAGAGAGAGAGATAATTAGGGGAGAATAAGTATTGTTAGCAGGATCAGAAGTAGAAGCTGTTGCACTTAGTCAAATAAGGGATTATTTTTGGCGTAAGGTTACAGATAAAGATCAGGGAGAATATGTGTACTTATCTAGTGAAAGCATAGAAATTTGTTCGAGTTAAGAATTATTGGTTAAAGGGCTATGTAATTTGTAAGGTGATGCTTATAATGGAAGATTTGAAGTCTGTAAAACTTTCCACAGTCACAGAGGGAGTTAAGGATAAGTTTATTACAGTAGTCACTCCAACAGGGAATAATCGAATAGGATGTTGGTAGTTTCCCACTAGAGGGAATCAAGGGTTTTAATTCATCAACTAAATCAACAACGTTAATGGTAACTTTGGGAAGGGATTAATGATAGCCGATGGTAATAGCAAATGTAGGGAAGGATGACAACAACTTTTCTGAAATTAAAGGAGGCAAGAGAGACTCAGGGGTTTAGGTTACTACGAATAGGGTTAAAAAGTAGAGCAGATAGTAGTAGAGAGCAATATAGATTAATCTGAAATGGAGAAGAGAGATTCATCATGGAAGCTGCAGGATGAGTGTAACACTCTGGCTCCAGGGACTCTGATTGTTGAGCCAGGGTTGTTATTTTCATTTAGGGTGTCTTTTGTTTTGGTTTTGTATTTCTAGGTTTGCCTTTCTGTTGGTTGTATTTCTAGGTTTGTCTATGACTCCCAATCGGAGGTAACGAGTGTCAGCTGTCGGCTCGTTATCTCTGATTGGGGCCATATTTATTCTGAATGTTTTCCTGTGGGGTTTGTGGGTTTTTGTTTCCCGTTACGGTGAGTGCACCGTAGGAACTTCATGATCGTGGTTTATTGTTTTGTCGTGTTGCACTTTAATTAAATAAAGTCATCATGTTTATCGGTACAGCGCTGCGCGTTGGTCTCATCCTTCAGGCGATCGTGACAGAAAAACCCACCATACCAAGACCAAGCAGCGTGTACAGGAGCAAAGAGACTGGACATGGGTGGAGGCGCCGGGCAAGGAGATGGAGAGGCTGGCGATGGCCCAGGTGGGCACATCGTGGTCCTGGGAGGACATGCTCGGAGGCAAGGGACCTTGGGGAAAGATCAAGGCCCTGGCGAGAGAGGAGCATTCCGGCGGCAGCAGGTTTTTCGTCGGAAGGACGAGAGGCAACCCCAAGAAATTTTTGGGGGGGCACATGGCTTGGCGGCTGGGCAGCAGGAGGCTGCCACAGGAGAAAAGGAGAGAAGGCTAACGCGGAATACGGGAGCCATTGGCGAGTAGAGGAAGGGAAGTGTTTGTGGCACGGCGTGAAAGACTGACGTGTGTTGCCAGTCCGGTCCGGCCCGTTCCTGATCCTCGGTTGAGGCCAGTGGTGTGTGTTCCCGGTACGGACCGGCCTGTTCCTGCTCCCCGCACCATGGATACGGTGCGCGTCGCCAGCCCGGCCCGGCCTGTTCCGGCCACTTCGCACCAGGGATGACGGTGCGCGTCGCCAGCCCAGCCCGGCCTGTTCCTGCTCCCCGCACCATGGATGCGGTGCGCTTCGCCAGCCCAGCCCGGCCTGTTCCTGCTCCCCGCACCATGGATACGGTGCGCTCGCCAGCCCGTGCCCGGCCTGTTCCGGCCACCCGCACCAGGGATACGGTGCGCGTCGCCAGCCCAGCCCGGCCTGTTCCTGCTCCCCGCACCATGGATACGGTGCGCTCGCCAGCCCGGTCTGCCCTGTTCCGGCTCTCCGTACTAGCCCTTATGTGCGTTCTCAGGGTCCAGCATGCCCTGTTGCTTCTCCCCGCACTAGCCCTGTGATGCGTGTCCTCAGTCCGGTACCTCCAGTTCCGGCACCACGCAACAGGCCTACGGTGCGTCCCCAGGGCCAAGCATGCCCTGTTGCTTCTCCCCGCACTAGCCCTGTGATGCGTGTCCTCAGCCCGGTACCTCCAGTTCCGGCACCACGCAACAGGCCTACGGTGCGTCCCCAGGGCCAAGCATGCCCTGTTGCTTCTCCCGCACTAGCCCTGTGATGCGTGTCCTCAGCCCGGTACCTCCAGTTCCGGCACCACGCCACAGGCCTACGATGCGCCTCAGACGGCCAGAGTCTGCCGTCTGCCCAACAGGGCCTGGACTGTCCGTCGGCCCAACGGCGCCTGAACTGCCCGTCTGCCCAACGGCGCCTGAACTGCCCGTCTGCCCAACGGGGCCTGAACTGCCCGTCTGCCCAAAGTCTGCAAAGCCGCCCGTCTGCCATGAGCCATCAGAGCCGTCCGCCAGACCGGGAGCCGCTAGAGCCTTCCGCCAGACAGGATCAGCCAGAGCCTTCCGCCAGACAGGATCAGCCAGAGCCTTCTGCCAGACGGATCAGCCAGAGCCTTCTGCCAGACAGGATCAGCCAGAGCCTTCTGCCAGACAGGATCAGCCAGAGCCTTCCGCCTGCCATGAGCAGCCAGATCCGTCAGCCAGCCATGAGCAGCAGGATCCGCCAGAGCCAGCCAGCCAGATCCGCCATTCAGTCCGGAGCTGCCTCAGTCCGGTGCTGCCACTTAGTCAGGTACTGTTCCTTAGCCTGGTGCTGGTCCTTATCCCGGTGCTGGCCCTTAGCCCGGTGCTGCCCCTTAGCCCGGTGCGCCCCTTAGCCCGGTGCTGCCCCTTATCCCGGTGCTGGTCCTTAGTCGGTGCTCCCCTTAGTCGGTGCCGCCCCTTAACCCAGTGGGGGTGTAGTTGGGGGGTGGTAATGTGTAGGAGGCTAAGTAAGTGGGTAACGACTATGGTGGGGTGGGGACCACGACCTGGGCCAGAGCCAGCCACCTGGACAGACGCCCACCCAGACCCTCCCCTAGACGGTATGCTGGTGCGCCCGGAGTGCGCACCTTTAGGGGGGTACTGTAACACTCTGGCTCCAGGGACTCTCGATTGTTGAGCCAGGGGTTGTTATTTTCATTTAGGGTGTCTTTGTTTTGGTTTTGTATTTCTAGGTTTGCCTTTCTGTTGGTTGTATTTCTAGGTTTGTCTATGACTCCCAATCGGAGGTAACGAGTGTCAGCTGTCGGCTCGTTATCTCTGATTGGGAGCCATATTTATTCTGAATGTTTTCCTGTGGGGTTTGTGGGTTTTTGTTTCCGTTCACGGTGAGTGCACCGTGGAAACTTCATGATCGTGGTTTATTGTTTTGTCGTGTTGCACTTTTAATTAAATAAAGTCATCATGTTTATCGGTACACGCGCTGCAGCGTTGGTCTCATCCTTCAGACGATCGTGACAATGAGGTCTTTTGATTTTGATGACAGAGGGGGGGCATCTGATCAGTGCTGCTCGTTCCTCTGTTGTGAAAGTTAGAGATAGATTAACTCATTCTGTAAGAATCAGTGAGGAATCTTGAGGGTTGATGTCTGTTGGGGATGCCAGCCCAAGACGTGTTAGACGGTCGCGCGGCCTCTGGCAGGTGTGGGTAAGTGTTATGCTTTGTCATAGCTGTGGTATCGGCAACAGTCATTGACCGATAAAATAATGTAGTTGTCAGAACAGTAGGGTTTAAGTGTTCTTGGGTAAATGGATTACCCTATGGGAATTGTTAGATGGAGAGTAAAGTCAGGTAACAGTGGAAACCTGAAGTATTCAGGTGAAACATTGAGGGCTAAAAGTTATTTTTGTTCTAATAAAACATATGAGGTAAAGGGTATGTTTATGGGAATATCATATTGGGATGTTATATGATAACTTTGGATAAGCATGAACATAAGGTTAGAGATGACAAATATAATGTAATTTTTATGTACCAGGTAGTAGAAAAGCTGGACTTTGATGGTTAAAAGATTAGCTTTTGACTGACAGTGTGACTATGGGAATTTTAGAGATATTTGGTGGGTTTGTGATGATAGAGCACATTCTGACCCTATGGAGATTTGAGAGGATTTGGTTGCAAGATTAATTAGGCCAGTAGGGGCAGTGATGGGTCAGATTTTAGTTTCAGCTTTGATATCACTGTGTGATGTTTGTACTGACTTTTGAGAAAGTTATGAGATTAAGATAGGTTGGAGAGTTCCTGGAGACAACACTCAGATGCGGTGTTGACTGTTCCTGATCTGGATAAAGATGGACAAGTGGAACTGATGGATAAATATCATTTTGGATTATTTGATGATTTTTCAAATTGTTTTTTCAATATTAGTATGATTTTTTAGTATGATTTATGAATCAAAGGGGGGATGGATAATGTGATTCATACATCATTGATATGTCATTTTTATATTCTTAAATTGATGTTGAGGTTTAATTTGAAAATGTTGTTTTGCAAAGGATACTGTTTGGTCGTTTCTTTTCTTTTCATTCCAGAAGCATTTGGGGGAACATGTGAAACAAAGACAATATGAAGGGACAATATGACTGGAGGAGATGAAACAAGGAGGGTGTGGCTGATTCCATCATCAACAAGTCCATTGGAGGAGGAGACTACGGAGGAGATGAAGTGTAGTGGACTACATTCCAGTGTCTGCAATGAAATATAGACATATTTGATGTCTAATACATAATGGTGTCATATTCTTAGGTATTGATTTTTAGTAGAATGATGTTTGATGTTATTGAATGCAGATGAGGATCTTAGATGCTTTTGTTTATTTCGATGGGGTTAGGAAAGGACGTTTAGGCAGGGAGAGATTCCTTTTCAAGTCCTATGGGTTGACCAGCTTGAGAGTGGATGTTTCTGGATAGGATTTTGTTTGCAGGGAAACATGTGTATTTGGTGGCATCATAGTTTCAAATGTATTTACATGGTTTATGAGTTTATCTGGAGTACCGCGGTGGTTGCCTGGGGCAGAGGGACCGTGAGAGAATTTTACTGTCTTGATTGATGGATGGATGGATTTGGAACAAAGGTTGCCGGACAGGTTTTTCGCTTCTCACACTCCATAAAGATTTATTCATAATTCATAGTAATGTGTTCACACTTCATCAACAGTTATTCATATTTCATAAGAAAGGTATTTACACTCTAGAGGGAGAATGTTTTGGTTTAAGGTTAAAGATACTCAATAAGATAAGTTGTTACTAGTCATAATCCTATTCTGTTTGGTTTCGAGACGTTTAGTTCGGTCTCGAAAGGGGGAATATAGTATCTGAAGATTACGCCTTTGTTAAATGTTTTTCATGAAGAAATAGAATGTTGTTTATGGTAGTATCAAGAGGGGAATGTTTTAGGTGTAATACCACATATCACAGACAGGAGGTGGGTTGTAGACAGGGGAGACTGGTGATTGGCCAGAAGAGGGGGCATCAGTGTTTATAAATAGGGGTTAAACGATGAGACGTTAGAACGGCCATAGCAATTGGAGGAGCCGTTCTCCGGACAACGCGTGTCTGTAATTTATGCTGTAACCTCGTGGTATGAATAAAAGCCTCTAACACGATGCAGCATAACGGACTCTTTGTTGATGGCAATAATTGCCACCATTCATCATATACGACACTTATTTCCCTCATTAAAATGCAAATCAATTTATAACATTTTTGACATGCGTTTTTCTGGATTTTGTTGTTGTTATTCTGTCTCTCACTGTTCAAATAAACCTACCATTAAAATTATAGACTGATCATGTCTTTGTCAGTGGGCAAATGTACAAAATCAGCAGGGGATCAAATACTTGTTTCCCTCAATGTAACCATGTTCTTCCACTTTGACATTAGAGTATTTTGTGTAGATCGTTGACAAAAAAATGACAATTAAATCAATTTTAATCCCACTTTGTAACACAAAAACATTTGGAAAAAGTAAAGGGGTCTGAATACTTTCTGAAGGTATTGTAGGTTGTAATCTCATTGATCAGCGTCTCAACCAAATATTACCCAATTATCCACATTGAAATTACATGGTGTGCCCTGTGGGTAGCCACTTTAATGGCAATGCAACAATGTACCCACTGGATATATAATTATTCAATGCAATAGCTCTGCTAGGTCTTCCACTGTGGAAGGAAGAGGGCCTAACAACTTTCCACCATGTGTGGGAACCATCCAGACCTCTTGGTTGTTATCAGATGGAATAGTATACTAAAGCCTGTCTGCAAGGCCAAGCCAACGGTACACTTTAGCAGAGAACCTGGCGGCTTTTTTTGTTTAGTCATTTAGCAGATGCTCTTATCCAGAGTGATTTACAGTTAGTGAGTGAATACATTTCTTTTCATACTGGCCGCCCGTGGGAATCGAACCCACAACCCTGGCGTTGCAAACGCCATGCTCTACCAACTGAACTACACTGGACCTGAGTTTCCTTCAAATAGAGAGAGAGAGATAATTCCTTGTGTCCTTATGTGTATTCCTTATTGAGATAACTCAGAAGGATTGGAAATCAAGTAGGACAGAAAACAGGCTTCCGAGAACAGACTTAGAGAAAGAAAAATAGGCCTACACTTTGTTGTTGTGGCAACATCCCTAACAATTTCAGTTGTATCAGTCTGTGACTTGGCCTGGTGTTCTTATCTCAGGGTTTGGCTTCAGTGGTGTAGCATTGTTCTCCTGAGGTGACTGTGCATTTTGTGTTTGGTATCCAGTCTAATGTGTGTGTGTGAGGAGAGATGTACTGCAAAGCCAAATCATGTGGTTCATTTCTAACAAGGGACAAACAGAGAAAATAAAGGTGACTCTTGGGGCTCCATATTTTCAATGTTTCAGAGAAGTGCTCCGATTTTCTTGTGATCTGGTAACCAAACCAGGTAAACTCCGGACCCTAAAGGGTATGACAGTGATTAATCAGATGTAAAAAGGTTTGTATGGGCTTTGATTAGTTTTTCTAACCAGGTCACAGGGTTGTTTTTTTAAACCTGAAAAAACTCCTGGCCTTGGGGAGGATTAAAACCCTGTCAAACTGCATTGTTTATATAAATTATACTTTAAAATTAGACTAACGAGGGCTTCCTCTACACGGACACAGGGACACAGAGACAACTGCGGACAATAGAACTCACAGGGACAATAGAACTCACAGGGCTGAGCTTGCTTTATGCAGGTTTGCATCATGTAGTCAGTCCTTTGCAACTGTAGAAAAATGTGCAGTATGTCATCACTATTTTGTTGATTGATTATTTCCCGTTAGTAATTGTAGATTGAAAAGGTCTAGGTTGCTAGCCAGCGACCCAGTTGTTCATTCTAAATGTTCCATTGCCATACTGGCTGGCAACGTTCTTATCCCTTGCTTGCTAGCTAGCCAACTACAGCTAACTTACAGTCACGTCAAAAAGTGCAGCCAGAATAACAGCAAAGTAGCTGCATTTGCATTTGTTTAAGCTGTTTTCTAGTGACATTTATTTGGATACATACATAACAATGAGCTTATGAGGCGCGATTTCGCCTTGCATAGAAAATGTGCTCACTCGTCAGGACACTGTTGTTCATAGGAGCTAGCCAACAACACAGCTACAGTAACACAATCACTGCAAACTGAAGCTGGAAAGACTGCAAGTTAGCTGCGTTTCGTTTGACCTTTTTTCTATTTACCTTTTTTTGTATATATCCATAAAAATGATGCTAGCTGATTCATAATTTAGACTGGCTGAGAAACGCTGCCTGCCTGTCTGTCTCATTCTGACTCCCGACAACGGTCATTACTATGGGACAGCAGGAGATCGAATTTGAATATTGAAACAATGTTGCAAATGTCGGAGAGACAGTCAGCAAGGTTGATACAAATCTCCGCTGTTGAAAACGAAATGTTAGTCTAAAAGAAATGTGAGATAGTGTCTAGATGCTTTTTATAGTGGAGATCAAGTTTATAAATTGCCTGGCTGGGCTGATGAGACCGTGGATTGTGCAGTCAGATGGAACAGAGTAAATAGGCATTTTAACATCATAGATTTAGCCGGTGGCAATTTGTGGAATAGACACTGGCTGGAATGTGGTTTTATCAAATCAGCATTCAGGATTAGACCCACCAGTTGTACAAAAATAAATACATAATGTTGCTGCATTTACCCTTGCCAGAGGGACAGGGCACATACTAGGCTGTATGCAACTGCTGTTGATCAGACTGAAAAATCGGTACGTTTTCATCACATACAACATGTCAGATCGCTAATGTTTGTAGGTTTCGGCAACATATGTGTAAAGAGTTTTAGCTTGTATCACGTTAGCTCAATAAATTGGCCTACCGAAGAGAAGTGGAAAGCACGCTTTGAGCTTTGCTAGACGTGCTTTGTGTCCAGCCTGCACTACCTGTGATTTCAGTTAAACTGATTGGTCAAGAAACGCACAGATCCTGCTGCACTCTGATGTGGACAGATATTGTGCTCGATTTGACAAATCATGAGGCAAATAGGTCTTAAAAACTGTACTTTCTACCTCTATTTAACACTTTTGCGTCAATATGTTTCATTAAACTAAATAAAAATTATTGAAAAGTGCTGGGACAAAAGCCAGCTCAGAGCATTTCGTATTATTCTGTATGTAAATCCAAGACACTCCATTTAGTATGATATGTTATGTTTGGTATGGTTACATGAGACAGATGGTTACTTAAGGCAAAAATTAAAGTAGGGTGGATTGTCGGGGTGGATGGGTCGACATATAACGCGAAAGTCTAGCAACCCAAAGGTTGTGAGTTCAATTTTCATCACGGACAACTTTTGCAATTTAGCTAATTAGCAACTTTTCAACTACTTACTACTTTTTAGCTACCTTTCAACTACTTAGCATGTTAGCTAACCCTTCCCCTAACCCTAACCATTTTTGCTAACCCTTCACCTAACCCTAACCTTAACCCAATTACGTACAGAATAATATGAAATGCTTTGAGACCAGGTTGGTGATCGATGTAGAAGCTTTTGTTTTCCCCTCTGCTGTTTCAATTGACAGGTGGTGCCCTAGTCTGTTGCACTTGTTGCGATAAAACCACGTGCTGTTATTATAAGGATGACAACATTGAATGTTGGCTTCAATTAGTCTTTCCATATAAAGTGTTCCATTACAAAGGGAAAAGTTTTTTTTGGTCACTTTCTCCTTTGGAAAATATGATACAATACCCTTCATCATCTCAAATGGCAACGGTGAGATTAGGATCAGACTTTATCAATGTGCTTGCGTCGCCAACATCGCTACAGTAGGCTAAAAAAAATTGCCATGGCATGCATGCATCCAATCTATTTAGTCAGGCAATGTCCACAATATCCTGACAGTTTAGAATGTAATAATAATTTGAATGCCACAAATACATAATTACAGTTGTTGGTTAGCTAGCTAGTGAATTTTTTGCCATATTACCATTGACTTGAAATCAGTCAGAACACCTCAAAACAAAACATGTTATCAAGAACAAGATCAAACTAGCTGAAACGAGTCACTATCTATCAGCTATCTGGCCACCCAGAATCACAACAACTCACAGACTTCTGCCCCATTGAAGCTTGTGCATCATTTTCGTGATGTTGTCAGCTAACCCATCTATTGGGAAGCAGTGGCATGTATTCATGGATGGCAAGGGAAGCCATGCTTCCCCAAATATTTGACCAATAAAACCTCCAGGCTGTGTAAGGGCTATTTGACCAAGAAGGAGAGTGATGGAGTGCTGCATCAGATGACCTGGCCTCCACATTCAGCCGGCCTCAACCCAATTGAGATGGTTTGGGATGAGTTGGATCTCAGAGTGAAGGAAAAGCAGCCCACAAGTGCTCAGCATACGTGGGAATTCCTTCAAGACTGTTGGAAAAGCATTCCTGGTGAAGCTGGTTGAGAGAATGCCAAGAGTGTGCAAAGCTGTCATCAAGGCAAAGGGTGGCTATTTGAAGAATCTCAAATATAAAATATATTTTGATTTGTTTAACACTTTTTTGGTTACTACATGATTCCATATGTGTTATTTTATAGTTTTGATGTCTTCACTATTATTCTACAATGTTGAAAATAGAAAAAAATAAAGAATGAGTAGGTGTGTCCAAACTTTTGACTGGTACTGTATATATATATATATATATATATATATATATATAATAATAATTTATCTTTCATCTCTATGTGTTTTCATAATTTTCCATCAATTCGCAAGTGTCTGAATCTCACTGGAGAAATCATCCGAACGAGGGAAACAGCACCCCTCTGACTCAGTATGTGTAGCCCATGTATCTGATGCTGTCTGGAACAAAAGAGTATGACATGTTGCTGCTGTAGCATTTGATTGATTGATGCCAGCAAGCATTTGGCCTCCCTTGATTTTTAAAAAAAATAAAGTAATTAGCCAATCAGCATTGACCTGAGCTCAACTGCGGGTTGTCCTGGCGCATCATTCCAATCAAATCACATCCTAAGCAAAATGTCATAATTGTCAGAAAAACAAGTCTCTTTCTCGTCTGCTTGTGTTGATGTCGTACAGTAGATAACTTGCTAAATCGGCCCTTTCCTAAGCCATGGATGGAGATGTGGATTTGGACTTGTGGTTTTGATTTAATTCTCTGTACAGGCCAATGATTATGACGGCGATTCTGATCTAACCATAAATTAATATATTGTGCCACTGACCTGCGATGATTGAAGTTCCATATGTAGCCTAGATGTAGCCTAGTAGGCTCATGTTAACTAGCTAGCTAGCTAACTTAGCTGGTTCATTGTTGCCCGTGCGAGGAAGTTAGGCTAGCAAGCATTTTAGCAAGATAGCCAATGAAAACAAAAACTTAAAGCATACTCTATGACAGAGCCATAGACAGTTTTGCCAACATGAAAGAGAGGAGGATGGCATTGGCGTTCAACTAGTTTACAAGTAGGGTAAATCCCCCAAAAATGTTTACTTGTGCGCACACACACACACGCAAGCACTAACACACACACACACACACACACACACACATACACACACAGTCAGAAATCAGTGGAATGAACAGCCACATGATATTGAGCAACATTGATTGGACTAAATTGTTTTTGGTATGTTTAAGTTTGTTTTCAGTGTATTAAACTAAGCATATGAAGCCTTGTTGATTTCATGATTTAAGAAGAGTATTAGGGCAAAGTGAAGAGAACATTTTTTGAGAATGAAGTCTACATAAAATGTTGTGAATGAAGTGGCAATATTTTGAGAATAAAGTGACAATATTTCTAGAATAAAGTAGCAATATTTCGAGCATAAAGTAGCAATATTTCGAGAATAAAGAAAACATTTTTAGAATAAAATCAACATTTTGAGAATAAAGTCCCAGTTATATTTCAAGATTAAAGTAGGGGATTTGGTTAACTGCATGTCGCCCTGGCTCCCTGTTGCTGTGTGCGCCACCGGTGAAATGCCTGAAGTTAGATGGCCTGCTGAAACGATACTTTAGAATTGGCTTTAGTAACAAGGAAACCCGATCTCTTTTAGCACATAATAACCATATTATTATAAGAAGGCCTATTAGGACCTGGAAGAGGTTGTGCCACAGATTCTTTTCAGAAGGAGGAACCACACAGACTCAGATGAGGTATTTAATCGTAGTCCGTGTGGTTACATACAACAACCCTCCAAAAACACCTTTGCGTAAAACCCCTGCTTCGTTGTTTATTATTGAAATATTGCCACTTTATTCTCAAAATATTGCCACTTTTTAAAAGTACTATCATGCATAAAAGATTCCTCAAAGTACCACCTCCTGTTTTGTTTTCTCTTAACTTGGCCCTAATAGTCTTGTGTAGTTAGCTTATCGCAATGGTACGATAACTTTTCATACCTTTCACAATCAGGATCTTTGTATGACAGTTTGTGTTTCTGTGAGTGCATGTATGTGTCTGTGTATATATGTATGACTGTCTATGTTTCTGTAAATATTCTCACACACAGGGTCAGCATTGTTTGGTTAATCTAGCCCAAAGAGGGCAGAGTAGGTTTTAGCACTTTTGATTGGACGTGAAGTTAACATGGTTGGAGGGGGCAGGGTGTATGGGACATCAGACCATTGGTTGCTTTATCAGAATGAACACGTTACAATAAGAGCCAAATCAAACAGCAACATTGAACCCCCCCCGTGCTGGCAATAGTGCACTGTGGGAGCATATGTCACTCTCTCTCCCCCTTTCTCTCAGCAATGCAACTCTACACCAGACCTCTACTCAATATCCCCCTCAAAGAGAGAGAGAGAGAGGGAGAGAGAGAGACAGAGAGACAGAGAGCGAGAGAGAGCGAGAGAGAGAAAGCGTGACTGGGGGAAGAGAAAGAGAGAGTGGTAATGATGAGTGCCTGTCACATGTCTATGGGGGTAGTCTATCAATGGAATACCATCCATATGCTTTCATAGTAAATGTGTAAATGTGTCTGCCAGGAGCACAGACAGATTAACTACCTCCAGGGTCTTATAGTGGCTGGTTAGATACTATCTTTGTGTCATAGAGCACCAATATGCTGCGTTTCTACATCAGTCCGGTAATCCATTTTTGAGTTTAAAAAAATGATTTTGTCTCTAATCAACTTTCATTTCTATGCACATTTTGTTAAATTCTGTCTAATTTAATTTAATTTTCCATCTTTTATATCTATATACCAGGGGTATTCAGATCTTACCCTAAGACAGGGGTGTCAAACTCATTCCACAGAGGGCCGAGTGTCTTCAGGTTTTTGGTTTTTCCTTTAAATGAAGACCTAGACATCCAGGTGATTAGTCCCTTACTAATTAGTGACTTTAATTAATCAATCAAGTACAAGGGTGGAGCGAAAATCCTCAGACACTCGGCCCTCCGTGGAATGAGTTTGACACGAGGTCCAAACTACTGCTGGTTTTTCTGTCCTACCTGATTTTTAATTGCACCCACCTAAATCAGTCCCTAATTAAAGGGGAAGTATTAAAAAAGTACTGGAACTGGCTTTGAGTTCCAGATTAGAATTTGATGCCATGCATCAAACATATAATGTGCATTATCAACATTGAGTAACTATTCACACTTCATCTGACAGGCACAGATGTAGGTTCTTATTGAGCCTGTTGCTATTCATGTGGGGCCACGGCTAGAAAAAATCTGGAGTACTGGTAAAGAGCAGGTAAAGAGAAAGTAAAATGGAGCCAGGTGAAGACTCACCTGGATGTCCCTCTCCGACGGACTCAGAAGTGAACATGAAGGACCCATCATCCAGCAGAGTGTCACTCATTTTGACACAGGTAGGTGCTCAGAACCACTCAAAAACACAGAGAAGTTCCACCGTTTCCTTCAACAGCAGCCAAATAGATCTGGTGAGAGCTTTATATTCCTGCACGAGAAGGTAGAGCGAGAGAGAGAGAGAAAAAAGAGAGAGCGAGGGTTGAAGCCCTGCAGCCAATTGACTGTCTGTCTATCCAATAGAACTCCTGGACTATCTACACATGGTCCTATATATGGCTAAGAGAAAGAAAAAAAAACACACACACACACACAAACACATCATGCGAACCCATGGGACAAACCATTCCAGGGGGAGTTGTTGATTGGAGGGGATTTAAACTTTTGGGAAGTCTCAGTTAAACGCTTGTTCTTTCCACAATCCTGAATGGTGGAAGGAATCTATCAATTCTGTCGTCCACAGGGGTGCTGCTGTAGCCCAGACACCGTTGTTGGGCTGTAGAACGCAAAGTATCACTCCCCCATATTCTCTGGGTTGGTTAGCTCTCCCTTAGGATTGAGCTGGGGCTGTGTAAAGGTAGAGAGAGAGAGAGAGAGAGAGAGAGAGAGAGAGAGAGAGAGAGAGAGAGAGAGAGAGAGAGAGAGAGAGAGAGAGAGAGAGAGAGAGAGAGAGAGAGGCTTTTACATATGATGCAATGTAGCGTGTTAACTACCTTTCCTCAGCTACTTTGGTTTAGCAATATAACTGGATGTACAAAAACACGTTTTATTAATAGGAAAATAGATGGAGAGAATTTAACAATATAAAAATTTCTATAGTTGAGTATTTTCCTGGTATTTTAAAAATGTTCTATCCCGGGAATAAATCACTTTTCTCCCGTGACCCGGTATTTCCCGAAAAAAAATCGGAAGTGTCATTCAAAAGCATTATAAAGCATATAAATACGTCTGGATTTGATTAGAGCTTTGATCAGCATGACATTTCAAACCTGATGCTACCTGAGCCTGATGAGCCATATATTAAATAGCCTACATTTTATGAGCCCTACATTAATGAGCCCAAGCCCAAATGATTGTTCTGTTATCCAACATATATTATATAGGCTACTGCACATTACGCACGACAGAAAAACATAACAGCCCATAGATGTAGCTAGCTACAGTGGGGAAAAAAAGTATTTAGTCAGCCACCAATTGTGCATGTTCTCCCACTTAAAAAGATGAGAGAGGCCTGTAATTTTCATCATAGGTACACGTCAACTATGACAGACAAATTGAGAGAAAAAAAATCCAGAAAATCACATTGTAGGATTTGTAATGAATTTATTAGCATATTATGGTGGACAATAAGTATTTGGTCACCTACAAACAAGCAAGATTTCTGGCTCTCACAGACCTGTATCTTCTTCTTTAAGAGGCTCCTCTGTCCTCCACTCATTACCTGTATTAATGGCACCTGTTTGAACTTGTTATCAGTATAAAAGACACCTGTCCACAACCTCAAACAGTCACACTCCAAACTCCACTATGGCCAAGACCAAAGAGCTGTCAAAGGACACCAGAAACAACATTTTAGACCTGCACCAGGCTGGGAAGACTGAATCTGCAATAGGTAAGCAGCTTGGTTTGAAGACATCAACTGTGGGAGCAATTATTAGGAAATGGAAGACATACAAGACCACTGATAATCTCCCTCGATCTGGGGCTCCACGCAAGATCTCACCCCGTGGGGTCAAAATCATCACAAGAACGGTGAGTAAAAATCCCAGAACCACACGGGGGGACCTAATGAATGACCTGCAGAGAGCTGGGACCAAAGTAACGAAGTCTACCATCAGTAACACACTACGCCGCCAGGGACTCAAATCCTGCAGTGCAAGATGTGTCCCCCTGCTTAAGCCAGTACATGTCCAGGCCCGTCTGAAGTTTGCTAGAGTGCATTTGGATGATCCAGAAGAGGTTTGGGAGAATGTCATATGGTCAGATGAAACCAAAATAGAACGTTTTGGTAAAAACTCAACTCGTCGTGTTTGGAGGACAAAGAATGCTGAGTTGCATCCAAAGAACACCATACCTACTGTGAAGCATGGGGGTGGAAACATCATGCTTTGGGGCTGTTTTTCTGCAAAGGGACCAGGACGACTGATCCGTGTAAAGGAAAGAATGAATGGGGCCATGTATCGTGAGATTTTGAGTGAAAACCTCCTTCCATCAGCAAGGGCATTGAAGATGAAACGTGGCTGGGTCTTTCAGCATGACAATGATCCCAAACACACCGCCCGGGCAACAAAGGAGTGGCTTCGTAAGAAGCATTTCAAGGTCCTGGAGTGGCCTAGCCAGTCTCCAGATCTCAACCCCATAGAATATCTTTGGAGGGAGTTGAAAGTCCGTGTTGCCCAGTGACAGCCCCAAAACATCACTGCTCTAGAGGAGATCTGCATGGAGGAATGGGCCAAAATACCAGCAACAGTGTGTGAAAACCTTGTGAAGACTTACAGAAAACATTTGACCTGTGTCATTGCCAACAAAGGGTATATAACAAAGTATTGAGAAACTTTTGTTATTGACCAAATACTTATTTTCCACCATAATTTGCAAATAAATTCATTAAAAATCCTACAATGTGATTTTCTCGAGAAAAAAAATCTCATTTTGTCTGTCATAGTTGACGTGTACCTATGATGAAAATTACAGGCCTCTCTCATCTTTTTAAGTGGGAGAACCTGCACAATTGGTGGCTGACTAAATACTTTTTTCCCCCACTCTATATGCTCTCTTGGGTAAATAAATGAAACTAGCTCCAATAGGCTTATCTTTTTGAGTGTGAACTGTATTACTGTACTGTATTGTACTGTAAGCACATAGTTCAAACCATGATAAAGCAAAAGAAAATGTGATTCTGGTGCAGCACATGCGGCCTAGAAAGTTACAAGTATAGGCTAGCGAATTTGATTTTAACTTTGAAATATAATAGGGCCTATTTGTATAGTTAGTAGGCTGACACATTCATAATATTTCCACTAATGTTATTAGCCTACCTCCTCTTTCTCTCTCTATTGTTGCTTCATTCCTTCCTCGCTTTCAACAGTTACATGACATACGTTTCGTTGTCCTTATCTTCATCATTCTAATGACATCCTTGAATAATATAGGACTAGAATTAGATGCAGAAGGCTTTCACTTCTCTTCACAAAGATTTAATGGTTATGGGTCTAAATAAATAACTGCTATAGCCTGCCGCAATCGCGCGTATGCTCTTCTTTCAAACTACCAGTGAGTTCTATTGGGTACTGTTTATAACATTCAGCAAAAAAGAGCTTGCATCCCTCTTTGAATAGTCTATTGGTATAAGAAATGCAAAAAAAAAAAGATGTCCAGCAAGCTATTCTAGTCTAGCTTTTGCTGCATAGGACTCCAAGAGCTAAGGAGCGTTTTTTAATGAAAGGCCAGCGGAGCACAGTTGCTTGCGTATTGCGCAAGAGACAGAGGGTATAAGTTAGAAGCTTTTTATGCATAACCCGTCATTAATTAGCTAAATATAAGGCTAATACTGCATTGAATGTATAACCTGAAAGTGGTAGGCTATGACATATATATATAGGCCTATATATCAATCAGGGGCCTAAGTTTGGTTTTAGAAGTGGGGGGGGGACAACATTATTATATATATTCTTTTTTATCCAGTTGGATAAACACTCCAAACAGCCTACCCGACCGCTCGGAGGCGTCCGCATGGTCCTAAAGCACACCATTGCCTGGTTTTGTATCACATTCCAATGATACAACTGGAGGGGACAAAAATGCAGTGAAAGTTACGCCGCTGATATCAATCTTTGTTGATGGAGAGAGAGAAAGACTCGAGAGTGCTCGCGCGTGCACTGATTTAAAGCAATGACATTCACGGGGGGGTATGAAAAAAAAAAGGTAAGTAATGTATGCACTAACTGTAAGTCGCTCTGGATAAGAGTGTCTGCTAAATGACTAAAATGTAAATGTAAATGTAAGTGATAGGCTGTTTTAAAACGTAAGGAAAAAAGATAAAACTTTACAATTAAAAAACAAGGTGACCCCGAATGCCAGATGGAGATGAATAAATTAGAGGCGCATTTGGTCTTTATGTTACTGTAGCATAGGCTATGCTGCAGCAAATGTAGGCCTATCTGTCACCAGAAAAAAAGTTACCATAATGAGATGATAGATCTACCTACATGCATTGTGAATTGCGCTCTATACTGAGATGGGCTGTTTGTCCCCACCCTGAGTGTTGATTCATCATGCAGAGGCCTTAGAGAAACCAGATTTAGACATTGCATATCATTTAACAGTTCAATTTCACATCATGCTGTTCATATAATACATTTATTATAATTGACTGGTTTCTCGCAGTTATTTACCCAGAGAAAAGGGTGTGGTTTTGGAAGGTAAATCCCGGTAAATCTCAGTAACCGGGTTCCCGCTGCTAGTTGATGTGTCACAGGAGGAGGCATGCAAACAAGTATTCTACAGATCATAATATTGGTTCTGAAAGCATGCAATGCTTCAAGTGTTTGGGCTACATTGTGCAATACATGTGTACTGTTTCAAAGCATTTGCTAGCAGTGGCTAGGTACAAACACACACACACACACACACACACACACACACACACACACACACATACACAACTGTAAACAATAAGACAGTCAACCAACCACATACCGTTTTTTTCAATCGCTTTGGTGCTATTTTCACAAGTATGTGATGAATTTTAAAAACTCTTAGTACAAAACTCCAAACTGGTTACACTTGTGACTAGGAAGTCTCATATTCAAAACTTTTTTATTGTGCATTTGTTTTGTTTGAAGACATCCTTCACCACACAACCATTGATCCAAAATATAAGTTTACTGTGAAATATCATGAGAACATTGATTTGATCAACAAAACACAACATAATGATATCTTCTCAATTTAGTTATTTGAACAACTAGTTAGTTTTATTAATCACTTTGGTACTATTTTCACAAGTATGTGGTAAAATTTCACAACTCAAAACAGATAATCAAAAAGGCAGTTTTTTCTAAACTTTAAGCACATTTTCAATTGACTAAGTACAACACACAAAATCACACAGTAACTTTTTCACCAAACCTAATCAGTATTTTATCTAGAAATACCTTTCATGTAAAGTAATTGCCTTTTACAATACAATGCTCGCTATACCTTTCATATGATTATCTTCTCATTTGTTTGAATACATTTGATCATCACTTAATCCAACTGTCCTTAATGGTTAATCACTTAACGGTTTGGTAAACCTATAGATTTTAAACTGGTTTGTCTACTTTATATGGATTTTGAGAACTACAGAAATAATACGTGTGTTTGTAAAGTATAAACATCTAAATGACATGTATGATACATGATAACCATACATAATGTCTACTCGTTATTGCTAATTGATTTCACATAGTGTTAACCACAATTGGTCACCATATAAAACGGTGTGTGTGAACACTTGCAATTTCTTTCAACATGGAGCAGGATAGACAGCAAGAGAGAGGAAGAAATCAATCGAAATCAATGAGCTCGTGGATAAGGGGCCTGTCAGAGAGGTGGAACAGGGCCCCATCAAAGAGGTCAAAGATATGGGCATGGGCCCTGTCAAAAAGGTGGGCATAGGCCTCGTCAAAGAGGTGGGCATGGGCCCCGTCAAATACGTGGACATCAGAGAGAGGGAGGCAGACGGCAGAGAACTGTTGTATCTAATGAAGTCCGGGCCATCGTCATTGACCATGTGATAAACAGAGGCCTTACCATGGCAGATTAGTTCACCCCAATCTGAAAAGATCAACAGTCAATTCGATCATGAGAACATTTTGCCAAGAAAACCGATAAGTCTGCAGGATATGCACTATGCTTTACCATTATATTTACAGTAAATGACATATTGTAATGCATGTAAATTCACAAAACATGTTACAGTATTCTTACAGCATGATCTATTGACAGTATACTCTGTTCTACCCTCAGAATTGACAGAAGACCCCATGGTGGTGGCTGTGGCCGTGTGCTGACCAACCAGAAGGAGTGGGCAGTGGTGGAAATGGTGAGGGCCAGGAATGACATACGGCTGTCTGAAATAAAGCAGGCCATTGAGGAGAACGATGACACCTTTGCCAATGTGGCATCCATCAGCCTACCAACAATCACCCGCCTTTTGAAGAGGCAGCAGGTATCTATGAAACACATTTACCTGTTGCCTTTTGAGAGAAACAATGACCGGGCGAAACAACTGTGGGCCGAGTATGTTCATGTATATTACTATTATACTGTATTACTGTTACTATTTGAAACATGCTACTTCACAATATCATATTGGAACTACACTGTAAAAATATATTTTTAGAGGGTGATGGTGCTTGATGATGCTGTGAACCATGACAAGTATATCTTTGTTGATGAAGCAGGCTTCAACCTGGCCAAAACTCGGCGCTGTGGGCGACCATCCAAATGCCAGGACAACGTGGGGGAAACATCTCCATGTGCGCAGCTAGTGTATCTCTGAAGATGGTGTGGTAGGACGTAGGCCATTACTTGGATCCTACAACGCTGCACACCTCATTGTGTTTCTCAATGAAATTGAGCAGGCCTGTCAAGGTATGTCATTGTCAGGTTCCATCATGTAGAGGTGGTTCAGGTATGGTTTCGGGCCCATCCCCGACGCTATACCTGCCCCCATACTCTCCTTTCATCATGGTGGAAGGTGTACGATCGCCATCCCAATGAGCGTGTCACCCTAATTCGGCCCATGGATGAGGCATGCGACAACATCAATGCAGACCCATGTCAAGCTTGGATTTGCCATGCCAAAAGGTTCTTCCCGCGGTGCATGAACAATGAGGACATTCACTGTGATGTGAATGAGAATTTATGGCCAAATGCCAGGCTTAATGCAAATTAATGCGTGCTAAACGTAATGTTTTATTTTCATTAATTTTATTTGTTTCATTAAATGTCTTACATTTGATTACAGACAGTACACCTATGTTGCAATTATATCTGAAAAATTAAATGTGTTTTTTTGCATGAATGATTGTAGAGGCTGTCTTCATTGATCACACCTTTGATTACACATTGGATAGATATTATGGAAATTATAGATTTTCTGTAAATTTTGTTGGGTAATGTAAGTGTATTGCCTCATGTTAAAACTGTGTAATTTACAGTACTATAGCATATTACTTTCAACACTTCTAAGGCCAATTTGAAACACGTACAGTACCTTGCATTGTTTGCTATTGGATTAACTGGTAGTTAGAATGACTAAATTGAAAATATATTATATTGTGTTTTGGTGATTAAACCAATGTTCTCATTACATTTCACAAACTTATATTTTCAATCAATGGTTGTGTGGTGAGAGATGTTTACAATCCAAATGAATGTACAATGACAGGTTTTGAATGAAAGACTGGCTGCGTTACAAGTGTGACAAGTTTGGAGTTTTGTAGTAAGAGCAGTGGCGGCTGGTGAAAAATATTCTCGGTGGGGCTGTGCCATACTTTTTTTTTCCTGTAACCATCGCGATATATTTTAACACAAACTGCAGGACAGCAGTGCTCAGTGAAACATTCAGTAATTATTTAATGCCAATATTAAAAAGTTGAGGCATTCTTACACAAAAACATATTACACAAACCCAAGCCTTTCATTTGCATTTAAAGTGAACTTTTCACCATTGGTAGTAAACAGGCAACGCAACAGGCATGCTGTCAGAACAGAGTGGAAAGTGGACAATAACATGAAATTATTATAAAGTTTATAGGAAATCTTACACTGTATAAAAGGATGTATAATATAGAAATGGATATCAAGTGGATGAACTCAAACCTTTGACTGGAAGAATAGCATACAGTATTTTATGATCATACTAAATGTGACTAATTGTTAATGTGCTCCAGAACTGCAACAATTAATTGATACAAACAACATATATACAGTAATATTAGCAAAGACACTATTAAGACTTTCTAGAGTACCATATATAACTGGATTTTTTTATGCTAAGGTCAACTATATACAAAGAAACATGCGGCCAGAGCTGCTCTGTGTGTGTGTGTCTGTCATCTTATTTGTACAGGAATTTTGCCCGTCTGTCCTTCTGAGTGGCAAACCTCTCAATGACCCTTTGATTAAAGTCAGGAATGTCCCTGACAAGTTTCTTCTCCATGGAGAGCATGGCCAGAGCGTTCAGGCGATCCTGTGTCATGCTGTTTCTCAGGAAGGTCTTGATCCTTTTCAGTGTAGAGAAGCACCTTTCTGACTCAGCAGTTGTCATGGGTGTGGTGATGAGGATCTTGAGGAGGCTGGCAGTCTCTGTGAAAGTGCTCTGAAGGTTGTTCTCCATGAAGAACTGGTACAGGGGCACTGCACCACTACAAGCCTTGAACTCACTGTTCTCATAGATGAGGGACAGTTCGGTTTTGAGCTTGGCCTTGTTCAACATGGGGTACGCCTCCACGGTTGTTTCAAGCGCTGTATCGGGAACTTCACACTGTGTTGTGGGAACAACTCTCCGTGCAATAGTGTTGCGCTGATGAGGTGCTGGGTGAAGGAGAACCTCTCTTTGGCATGACTCAGGATGGTATCACATACCTGTAAAAGATACATCATCAGCTTTAATTTGCAATTAAGCTATTTTGATGCAAGTGATCCTGACTGACACATGCCTATGTCCAACTCAAGTATATGATTACCAAGGTGCTGATTGTTCAGGGTTTTGGCTACATACTACCAGGCCTGAAAATAGTTCTAGGGGGAAACACTGACAATTACATCACAACTTACCTCTATAGCCAACCTCTGTTGTTCTCCTGGTCCCAGCATCCTCCGTCGCTTGATGGGCTGTTGCTGCTCGTCAGATGCGCTGTCCCCACACAAAGAGGGAATTGAGGCCCTGGGTCCAAAAATAAAGTTTAATTTGATAACTTGCAATCAGACTTCTTAACTCACTGTAATTCCCCCTCAACACACAACCAGTGACTTTTATTTATATATATATATAGATATATATATATATATATATATATATATAGACAGACAGACAGACAGACAGATAGTGTGTATATACACACAAACTATGTCTAGTAACTGCTTTTAACCTGTGATGTACATAATTAACTGATGTTATTACGTTTTAAAGCCTTTTTCTATTACATTTGTGAGAGGGATGCAACATCATTTTGTTCTGCTGTGCACTTAGCAATAAAGTTAATCTTCAATAACAACTAGGCCTCTTCTAGAAATTGACCTGGTGGACACCTGAATAATTATTACAAACTGTGTAGTACTTTCCTGCATTATTATCAACGCCTGATTGTGTCTTCTTTTCCTTTTAAAATACTAAAACAAATATAATTGTGACGGCTCTATGATAATCACTCACTTTGATGACCAGACACATTTAGGCTTTTAAACTGTTGTAAGTGAACTATTCATCTTTCTAACAACATCTTTATCAGCCAATAGTAAATATAGTTATTTACCTGATTGTTAGCATGCTGTCTGTGAACCTCTGGACAAGTGCTTTAATGAAGACAGGGTCGATGTTCCTCTTCTGCAGCTGGCTGAAAAGCATGTCCACATTTGGCATGATCTTGTGGAACAGTGCCAGGAAAAAACAGAAAGCCTCGTCTTCGAGCATCCTCACAAAGCCCCCCCGCCTCTCTGTCAGTCGGGGCATCAAAGTTCCCAGAGTCTCTGATGGTCTGGAAACACGTTAGGAGGTCATCCCTGTACTCGTACACAGTGTTTACAGCGTGACTGTGGAAGTTCCACCGTGTTGTAGAGGCTCTGGGGAGTCTATGCGCAACCACTTCGTCAAGCACGGTGGTTCGCTTGGGAGACCTGGAGAAGAAAGCAGAAAATCCTGCAAGGTCGGAAAGAAAGTGCCGATCCTGGGGATGCGTGAAGTAGCCTGCTGCATGATGAGGTTCAGCTGATGTGCATAGCAGTGGACGTAGTGCGCATTTTCGTACACATCCACTATTTTACGCTGCACTCCGCCGGTGGCTCCCCTCATCACACTTGCTCCGTCGTAAGCCTGGGCAATAAGTTTGGCCTTTTGTCCATGTGAGAGTATGGTGCTGAGCCTCTCCAGCAGCGCTGTAGCGATGGTGTCGGGCGGTTGCGTTCTCGATCAAAATGAACTCGAAAAAAAACGCTCTTGGACGTTACTTTTAGCATCGATGTAGCGTATCACAAGCACCAACTGGCAGTGGGTGGAAACGTCAGTCGTCTCGTCAGCTTGAATGGCGATAAAATCAGCACTCTTTACTTCCTCCAGGATGTAATCCTTAAGCACTGACAGCATACAGTCCAACAGCTCGTTCTGTATCGTCTTTGACGTGCCCTTAAAAACGGTAGCTGTCTTCAGGTGCTCCTCCAGCACACTGTCGAGGGAGGCAACAAAATCCACTAAGCCCCGGAAAATGCCGGGGTTGTCCGTGGAGTCAGTCTCCTCGTGCCCACGCAAGGCCAACTCAAAAGCCCCACAGAACTTCACACAATCGATAATTTTGGATAGAATGTGCCTGTTTTTATCCACCTCCTCATTGTGTTTCCTCACCGCAATCCTGTGGCCGTCATCCAGCTGCGTAGCAATGTTCACCCTTCCTAATACAGCTAGCTTTACAGAGTTGTCCATGTGTGCCCTGGTGTTCTCATGTTTCTTTACCTTCTCTGACAGGTGCTTCATATCCCTCACTCCGGTACCTGTCCATGCTGAATCTGACCCCGTCGTTTTAAAAAGCAAGCACGGAAAGCAAAATAAAGCATTAGCATCAGTGCACCCAGCTAGCCAAGCCTTCCTGGTGTACCAGCTACGGGAGAAGCCGCGCATATACTGCTTCCCTTTCTCGCTAGCCTGCTGTCTGATTGAGAGGTCAGGTTGATCTGGGCCCAGCTCTTTCACCCGAACTTTCTCTGACAAAGTTCTCCTCTCAAACGGATCTTGGAGGAGAGATTTCACCGAGTTAGGGTTGGGTCTTGGAGGAGTAACGTTTGCGCTCGCCATTGTCGTCTAGTAAAAATGGCGCCACTGGAGCCCGGTCCTTATTTTATCAGGGGCGAGCTTGGGGCGATAAAATAATCGCCCTCCTTGGATTCGAATTAAAATCGCTGATTAGCTACATTTTATGTCATACATTCATATCTTAAATTAGCAATTGGCTTAACTGCTACGTAGACCCGCCTCCTCGGGGCACTTTCTGTATCGCCCAGAGCTGACGAGGCGTTTGACAGGCAGAGGAAAGGTTGCGAATATGATTTTCTATCATATCTTACACATATTACTGTGTGCATTCCATATTTCAAACACACAAATATTGACATACTGATGTTTTTATTATTATTATTATTATTATTATTATTATTATTTTATTTTTTTAAAAATAATTTTATTTAAGGGGGCGGCGCCCTAGCGCCCTCTATCGGCCAGCCGCCACTGAGTAAGAGTTGTGAAAATGTACCACATACTTGTGAAAATATTACCAAAGCGATAAAAAAAACTGTAATCCAATAGCAAAAAATGCAAGATATGTTTCAAAAGTGCCCTTTGAATGTAATATGCTACAGTACTGTAAACTACAGTACATAACACTGTTTTCACATTAGGCCATACACTTGCACTACCCATTAAAATTAACCGAACATCAGATTTCCATCATTTCTATCACGTGTGATGAAAGGTGTGATTATTGAATACATCTTTCACAATCATTGATGCAAAATAAATGTATTGTTCACATATAATTACAACATAGGTGTACTGTAATCAAATGAAAAAAATAAAAATAAATGAAAGAAACATAACGTTTAGCAGACACCCGTTTGCATCAAGCCTGTCTTGAGCATTTGGCCATAGCTTTTCATCGACATCGCAGTGAATGTCCTCATTGTTCATGCACCTGGAGAAAAACATTTTGGCATGGCGAATCCAAGCCTGTCATTTCTGCCTCATCCATGGCCTGAAGGAGCGTGGTACGCTCATGAGGATGGAAGTCATACATCTTCCACAATTATTGTAATCATTTATCATATTTTACAGTATTTTATTGTAATTATATATTGTAGTGGTCCTGTACGTAACTCAGTTCGTAAGAGCATGGCACTAGCAACACCAGAGTTGTGGGTTCGATTCCCACTGGGGTCACATACGAAAATGTGTGGACTCACTTGTCATTTTGGATAAAAGCGTCTGGTACCTAAATGGCATATATTACGGTATTACAGTACTGTATTGGTCAATGCAATTTTACTAAAGCAGTGTCAACCCCACTCCAGCAACTTCATTTTTCATACATCTTTACTGTATAGGGGATACACTTGTTACATACAGTACATATCTGATCTTGTCAATATTATATGTTTTAAAACTTACTGTGAATTAAATGTATAATGGTCATTATCGTAATAGACTAAATTATATAATATTACAGTATATATCATACTTTATATGTTTCTACTTTACAGACATACATTTTCATTATGTAGTTCTCAAAATCTGTAGTAGACAAACCAGTTTAAAATCTATAGGTTTACCAAATGGTTTAGTGATTATCAATTAAGAGCAGTCAGATTAAGTTAAATGTATTTGAATAAATGAGAAGAGAATCATATCAAAAGTAATGTGAGCGTTGCATTGTGAAAGGCAATTACTTTATATGAACATGTATTGCAATATGAAACATGTATTTCTAGATGAAACACTGATTACATTTCTGTAACTGTATGATTTTGTGTGTTGTACTTAGTCAATTGAAAATGTCCTTAAAGTTTTGAAACAACTGTCTTTCTGATTATATGTTTTGAGTTTTGTACTAAGAGTTGTCAAAATTTACCACAAACTTGTGAAAATGGCACCAAAGTGATTGAAAAATGGCATCCATTGCAGGGAGTGGGATGTGGGAGGAAACATAGAGTGGCATGATGAGTACATTGACTCACTGACCCACTGATCTGACAGTGATTGCATATGAAAGTACAGCTGATACTGTACACACACACTTGGGTTTAAGTCACGCTTATGCTGTATTTTAGATGATGCAATCAGTGTTGGAAATTTAATATATTTTTACTTTTAGATTATGGTGAAAGCAGTGTCATAAAAGTATTTTTGGTGTTGTATTCAATGTACTCTATGTCTAATTGTTGCTCTTGTGTATTTTGTAAATATATTTTGATAGCTGCAAAGCGAAATTGCCAGTTGGGAATAATAAAGGTTGCCTGCTCTAGTCTACTAGCATCTGCTAAACATAATCTGCTCCAAAATCCATTAATTTCTTCTTTGTTATTATCAGAAATAGAATTATTAGAAAAACAACCTATTATCAGTTCAGTTTAAGATAAGCTACCCAGGAAAGGGTTAAAATGTGCTCATATACTGTAAAT
Organism: Coregonus clupeaformis; assembly: GCF_020615455.1. Classification (NCBI taxonomy): domain Eukaryota; kingdom Metazoa; phylum Chordata; class Actinopteri; order Salmoniformes; family Salmonidae; genus Coregonus; species Coregonus clupeaformis. The sequence goes on from NC_059192.1 coordinate 78,589,000, forward strand.
ACAGTGGGGAGAACAAGTATTTGATACACTGCCGATTTTGCAGGTTTTCCTACTTACAAAGCATGTAGAGGTCTGTAATTTTTATCATAGGTGCACTTCAACAAAAAATCCAGAAAATCACATTGTATGATTTTTAAGTAATTAATTTGCATTTTATTGCATGACATAAGTATTTGATACATCAGAAAAGCAGAACTTAATATTTGGTACAGAAACCTTTGTTTGCAATTACAGAGATCATACGTTTCCTGTAGGTCTTGACCAGGTTTGCACACACTGCAGCAGAGATTTTGGCCCACTTCTCCATACAGACCTTCTCCAGATCCTTCAGGTTTCGGGGCTGTCGCTGGGCAATACGGACTTTCAGCTCCCTCCAAAGATTTTCTATTGTGTTCAGGTCTGGAGACTGGCTAGGCCACTCCAGGACCTTGAGATGCTTCTTACGGAGCCACTCCTTAGTTGCCCTGGCTGTGTGTTTTTGTCTCATTAGACCACATGACTTTCTCCCATTCCTCCTCTGGATCATCCAGATGGTCATTGGCAAACTTCAGATGGGCCTGGACATGCGCTGGCTTGAGCAGGGGGACCTTGCGTGCGCTGCAGGATTTTAATCCATGACGGCGTAGTGTGTTACTAATGGTTTTCTTTGAGACTGTGGTCCCAGCTCTCTTCAGGTCATTGACCAGGTCCTGCCGTGTAGTTCTGGGCTGATCCCTCACCTTCCTCATGATCATTGATGCCCCACAAGGTGAGATCTTGCATGGAGCCCCAGACCGAGGGTGATTGACCATCATCTTGAACTTCTTCCATTTTCTAATAATTGCGCCAACAGTTGTTGCCTTCTCACCAAGCTGCTTGCCTATTGTCCTGTAGCCCATCCCAGCCTTGTGCAGGTCTACAATTGTATCCCTGATGTCCTTACACAGCTCTCTGGTCTTGGCCATTGTGGAGAGGTTGGAGTCTGTTTGATTGAGTGTGTGGACAGGTGTCTTTTATACAGGTAACGAGTTCAAACAGGTGCAGTTAATACAGGTAATGAGTGGAGAACAGGAGGGCTTCTTAAAGAAAAACTAACAGGTCTGTGAGAGCCGGAATTCTTACTGGTTGGTAGGTGATCAAATACTTATGTCATGCAATAAAATGCAAATTAATTACTTAAAAATCATACAATGTGATTTTCTGGATTTTTGTTTTAGATTCCGTCTCTCACAGTTGAAGTGTACCTATGATAAACATTACAGACCTCTACATGCTTTGTAAGTAGGAAAACCTGCAAAATCGACAGTGTATCAAATACTTGTTCTCCCCACTGTATATGTAGCCTCAGAAAATGAGATTAGTAATTTGCTAATCTTAGATAATCTTAATATATTAGCCATTTCTGAAACTCACTTAGACAGCACCTTTGATGATACAGCAGTAGGAATACAAGGATATAACATCTATAGAAAAGACAGGAATGTCTACGGGGGAGGTGTTGCTGTATACTGTATATTCAGAGCCATATTCCTGTAAAGCTCAGAGAGGATCTCATCACAAATGAAGTAGAAGTGCTGTGGTTGCAGGTTCACCTGCCTCATCTGAAGCCTTTTCTTTTAGGGTGCTGCTATAGGCCACCAAGTTCAAACTGTCAGTATCTGGAGAATATGTGTGTGATGTTAGATAAGGTCTCTGATGCTAACAGAGAAATATATTTTCTTGGTGACCTGAACATTGACTGGTTATCATCTAGTTGTCCTCTCAAGAGGAAGCTTCTTACTGTGAGTAATGCCTGTAACATTGTCACACCCTGGCTCTGGGACTCATTATGTTGAGCCAGGGTGTGTGCATTCTATGTGTTTATTTCTATGTTGGTAGTTCTGTTGTGTCTATTTCTAGGTTGTTGTATTTGGTTGTTCAAATGACTCCCAATCGGAGGTAACGAGTGTCAGCTGTCGGCTCGTTATCTCTGATTGGGAGCCATATTTAAACTGTGTGTTTTCACCTTGTGGTTGTGGGTTTTTGTTCCGTATCAGTCTTTGTCACTGTGGACTTCACGTATCGTCATTGTTTGTTGTTTTGGTGTTCTATACTTTAATATAATAAAGTCATGTTCGCTCAACGCGCTGCGCTTTGGTCTCCCTCATTGGACGATCGTGACAGAAAAACCCACCAAGAAAGGACCAAGCAGCGTGTCCAGGAGCAAGGAGACTGGACATGGGAGGAAGCGCCGGGTAAGGAGATCGAGAGGCTGGCGATGGCCCAGGTGGGCAAATCGTGGTCCTGGGAGGACATGCTCGGGGGCAAGGGACCTTGGGGGAGGATCAAGGCCCTGGCGAGAGAGGAGCAATGGCGTCAGCAGGGCCATCGTCGGAGGGACGAGAGGCAACCCCAAAAAGTTTTTTGGGGGGGGGCACATGGCTTGGGCGGCTGGGCAGCAGGAGGCTGCCACAGGGAGACGTGGAGAGAAGGCTACCGGATTACGGGAGCCATTGGCGAGTAGAGGGAGGGAAGCAGTTGAGGCACGGCGTGAGAGACTGAGGTGTGTTACCAGTCCGGTCCGGCCCGTTCCTGATCCCCGGTTAAGGCCAGTGGTGTGTGTTCCCAGTACGGACCGGCCTGTTCCTACTCCACGCACCAAGCCCACGGTGTGCGTCGCCAGTCCAGCCCGGCCGGTTCCTGCTCCACGTACTAAGCCTACGGTGTGCGTCGCCAGCCCAGCCCGGCCTGTTCCTGCTCCGCGCACCAAGCCTACGGTGTGCGTCGCCAGCCCAGCCCGGCCTGTTCCTGCTTCTCGCATCAAGCCTACGGTGTGCGTCGCCAGCCCAGCCCGGCCTGTTCCCAGCAGCTACGGTGTCCGCCAGCCCAGCCCGGCCTATTCCTGCTCCACGCACTAAACCTATGGTGTACGTCGCCAGCCCAGCCCGGCCTGTTCCTGCTTCTCGCATCAAGCCTACGGTGTGCGTCGCCAGCCCAGCCCGGCCTGTTCCTGCTCCACGCACAGAACCTACGGTGTGCGTCGCCAGCCCAGCCCGGCCTGTTCCTGCTCCACGCACTAAACCTACGGTGTGCGTCGCCAGCCCGACCTGGCCTGTTCCTGCCACTCGCACTAAACCTACGGTGCGCGTCGCCAGCCCGGTCCGGCCTGTTCCTGCCACCCGCACCAAGTCTACGGTGCGCGTCGCCAGCCCGACCCGGCCTGTTCCTGCCACTCGCACCAAACCTACGGTGCGCGTCGCCAGCCCGGTCCGGCCTGTTCCTGCCACCCGCACCAAGTCTACGGTGCGCGTCGCCAGCCCGACCCGGCCTGTTCCTGCCACTCGCACCAAGCCAAGGGTGCGAGTCGTCAGCCTGGTCCAGCCCGTTCCTGCTACTCGCACCAAGCCAGGGGTACGAGTCGTCGGCCTGGTCCAGCCCGTTCCTGCTACTCGCACCAAGCCAAGGGTGCGAGTCGTCAGCCTGGTTCAGCTCGTCCCTGCTACTCGCACCAAGCCAAGGGTGCGAGCCGTCAGCCTGATCCAGCCCACTCCTGCTACTCGCACCAAGCCAGGGATGCGAGTCGTCAGCCTGGGGAGGCCCGTTCGGCTCCACGCATCAAGCCTAGGGTGCGTTTCGTCGGCCCTGTCCGGCCCGTTCCTGCTCCCCGCACCAAGTCTGTGGTGCGTTTCGTCAGCCCTGTCCGGCCCGGTCCCGCTCTCCGCACCAAGTCAAGGGTGCGCTTCGTCAGCCCGGTCCGGCCCATTCCTGCTCCCCGCGCCAAGGCAGTGGTGCGCGTCGTCAGCCTGGTAAGGCCCGTTCGTCCTCCACGCACCAAGCCAGGGGCGCGTGTCGTCAGTCCGGCTCCGGCCAGCGGGGCTAGACAGGACCAGGGGTACTTTGGGGGGTGGCAGAGGAGGTGGGGATCAAGGCCGGAGCCAGAGCCACCGCCGAGGTGGTATGCCCGCCCAGCCCTCCCTTGTTTAGCCCGTATTGAGGCGCGGTCGCAGTCCGCGCCTTTAGGGGGGGGTACTGTCACACCCTGGCTCTGGGACTCATTATGTTGAGCCAGGGTGTGTGCATTCTATGTGTTTATTTCTATGTTGGTAGTTCTGTTGTGTCTATTTCTAGGTTGTTGTATTTGGTTGTTCAAATGACTCCCAATCGGAGGTAACGAGTGTCAGCTGTCGGCTCGTTATCTCTGATTGGGAGCCATATTTAAACTGTGTGTTTTCACCTTGTGGTTGTGGGTTTTTGTTCCGTATCAGTCTTTGTCACTGTGGACTTCACGTATCGTCATTGTTTGTTGTTTTGGTGTTCTATACTTTAATATAATAAAGTCATGTTCGCTCAACGCGCTGCGCTTTGGTCTCCCTCATTGGACGATCGTGACAAACATGACCCAGGTTATCACTCAACCAACAAGAGTGTATACCAATAGTGTTCGATCTGTGACACCCACTTGTATTGATCATATTTTATCTTTACTAATGCTGCAAAGCTTTGCTCCAAAGCAATATCAGTTCCCATTGGCTGTAGTGACCATAACATTGTGGCAATAACAACAAAAGACAACGTACGAAAGGCAGGGCCTAAAATAATTTAAAAGAGATCATACAAAATGTTTTTTCAGGATTATTTTGTTGAAGATCTAAAAATATTTGTAAAAGTATCCTTGCCAATTGTTGACAAATATGCACCTGTTAAGAAAATAACTGTGAGAACTGTTAGAGCCCCCTGGATCAATGATGAATTGAAACATTTAACAATTATATTACCAAAACAAGATAAATTACATAGAAAACAATGGAAAAAGACTTTGGAGCGCCTTATATTATATTATGGGCAGAAAACCCAATTAATCTCCATTGTTCATTGAAGTGGATGGGTCATTTATAACAAAACCTTTTGATATAGCCAATCATTTCAATAACTAATTCACTGGTAAAGTGGACAAACTGAGAAGTGAAATTACAACATTGAACAGTGAACCATCATATTTGTGTATTGAAGATCTAATAATGAAAGAGAAGGATTGCTGTTTTGAATTTGGTCAAGTTTGTGGGGAAGAGGTGGAAAAAGGATTGTTATCCATCAATAATGGTAAGCCACCAGGTATAGACAACCTAGATGGGTAACTATTGAGAATGGTAGAAGACTGTATTGCCACCCCTATTTGCAATGTCTTCGGATAATAAGATGATAGTTGGAGCTGTATTTTTAGATTTCAGTGCAGCCTTTTATGTTATTGATCATAATTTGTTATTGAAAAATATCTCACTTGTTATGGCTTTACATCACCTGCCATAACATGGTTGGAGAGTTACTTATCCAATAGAACTCAGAGAGTGTTCTTCAATGGAAGCTTCTCTAACATCAGATATGTACAGTGCGGTGTCCCTCAGGGCAGTTGCCTTGGGCCATTACTTCTCTATTTTTTACAAATGATTTGCCACTTGTCTTACAAGAAGCTAATATGACTATGTATGCTGATGATTCCACACTCTACACATCAGCACCTACAGCCAGTGAGCTCACTGAGACTCTTAGCAATGAGTCAAAGTCAGTGTCAGAATTGGTAATTAACAATAAACTAGTCTTAAATACATCTAAAACCAAAAACATTGTATTTGGTTCAAAGTATTCTCTTAGACTTAAACCTCAACTGGAGTTGTGCATAAAGGGTGTGACCATTAAACAAGTTGAAAAAGCTGAACTCCTAGGAGTAACTTTGGATGGTCAGTTATCATGGTCAAGTCATATTGACAAAGTTGTTGTGAAGATGGGAAGAGGTATATCCATTATAAAAATATGTTCTGCATTTTTTACACAAATATCAACTGTATTAGTTGTTCAGGCTCTGGTCTTGTCCCTTCTTGATTATGTGGTGAATTATTATTAATGAACTGTAGAGTTTAATGGACTATGAGGTAGAACTGGGTTAATCAAGAGCATAAAGTTAGAATTCATTGTTACTGGGCCAGAAATTGTATTGGGTCATTTAATTTCACTGAGTAGAGAGGGAATCTGCCCTAGGGTCAGATTGCTTGCTCTTACTTAGATCCATGGTTGTCTTATCATATCAAAGACTGAAACTGGCTTGGGCCGTTTGTTTTTGTCTTCAAACACAGTGAAAAGAGCCAGGGTTGAACAGAGTTTAAACTAAACATTAGTGTTTTTGCAAGATAAGGATTGATTGAGTGTAGTACTCTGAACTTAATGAAAGTTGAGTTTAGCCGCTCTCAGAGACAAAGGAAGTGGGCGGAGCAATAAAAGAGCGGGAAAACTGAAGAGGACTATATAAGATGGAGGGAGACCGTAAGGGGGTGTGCCACTCTGCAGACTGGTATCGGCTTTGTTGAAACTTTAATAAAGTAATTTCTTGATGCAACAAAAACTCTGTAAGACCTTATTTGTAATAAAGTATAGCGGTTATTTTCCACAACAATTACTGTCCGGTAATATGGTCAGGTGCAGCAAAGAAAGACCTAGCAAAGCCGCAGCTGGCTCAAAACAAAGCAGCATGCCTTGCTCCTAACTGCACACACAGAACTAACATCAACAACATGCATGATAGTCTTTCATGGTTGAGGAGAAATGTACTACTTCTCTTCTAGTCTTTTTAAGAAAATGTTTTGTGTTGTGTATAATATATTTGCATACACTTCAAACAGACATACAGTGCCTTCAGAAAGCATTCATACCCCTTGACTTATTCCACATTTTGTTGTGTTACAGGCTGAATTCAAAATGGATAAAATATATTTTTTTCTCTCACCCATCTACACACAATACCCCGTAATAACAAAGTGAAAACATGTTTTTAGACATTATTGCCAATTTATTGAAAATAAAATACAGAAATATTCAATTTACATAAGTATTCACACCCCTGAGTCAATACTTTGTAGAATAACCTTTGGCAGCGATTACAGCTGTGAGTCTTTCTGGGTAGGTCTCTCAGAGCTTTCAACACCTGGATTGTGCAACATTTGTCCATTACTCTTTTCAAAATTCTTCAAGCTCTGTCAAATTGGTTGTTGATCATTGCTAGGCAACCATTTTCAGATCTTGCCATAGATTTTCAAGTAGATTTAAGTCAAAACGGTAACTCGGCTACTCAGGAACATTTACTGTCTTCTTGGTAAGCAACTCTAGTTTTTATTGCAGTACTACTTAATGCCTTGTTGCAAACAGGATGCATGTTTTGGAATATTTTTATTCGGTACGGGCTTCCTTCTTTTCACTCTGTCAATTAGGGGTTGAATACTTATTGACTCAAGACATTTTAGCTTTTCATTTTTATTCATTTGTAAAAATTTAGAAAAACGTAATTCCACTTTGACATTACGGGATATTGTGTGTAGGCCAGTGACAAAAAAATATAAATGTAATACATTTTAAATTCAAGCTTTAATACAACAAAATGTAGAAAAAGTTAAGGGGTATGAATACTTTCTGAAGGCACTATGGATTTCTTCACGGAAAACAGATTTAATGCGTCACTCAGTTATGTATGGAGCCATATCATCGTGGAATGCTCTGCCACTAGAGGTTACTAAGGCAAAAAGCAAGTTTAGCTTTAAAAAACAGACAAAAAAACATATTGTATCACAGCGCCTCTCCTCTTTCTAAAGATCTAATTTAACTGTACTGTATATAAGAATATGAATAAGCATATACATATGAATAGTGTGTAAATAGTATTATATGACTCTTATTTTATTATCATTTTTTATTTTGAATTTAATATAATATCTCATGTTGTTATTGTCTATAAGTGTTCTGTACTTTGTCATGTATTTGTACATTTGATGTGGACCCTAGGAAGAGTAGCTACTGCAACTACAAGACACACAAGAATATGTACCATTTTACAAATCATATATAATACAACTGTATGGTGCAGAGGCATACACACAGTCACACACACATCTGGATCTGGTTACAGTTCATGTTGACTCAGCTCCAAGAAATGAGAGGAGAATTTTAACAAGACTTCAGCAGCGCTCAGCTTAATAGTCTCTTTCCTGTCAGGATACCAGAAGCAGATTTTTATAAAGCAATATTCACTATATTTCCTTTGTCACTGACAGACAGTCATCATAGTGGTACAGTATCTCAAACTCACATTGAGATAATGGTTAAATGTGTAGTAGAGGCTGGGTAATGAGTGCTGTGATGATCTAACACCTCCTCCTCTTACCATACTGTTAATATTTCAAGACAGGTGGTCGACTGTAGCTGTGAACCTGTTGTGTCCAACCTGTCTCTGGATCGAATATGGCACAATTTATAGCATGTTATAGCAGCAAATACACACATTTACCTTCATTTGATAGTTAAGGATAACTGTTGCAAGCACAATTTTTGCTACAGTCTTTTGTCATCATTTGGTGACAACAAGGGATCAACCTCTGACACAAGTGATTGAAGTGAGAACCCTACAGATCTAGTACCAGATTATCCCACCCGCAGTCCTAAACGTAACCATCAGGGGGATGAAAACATTTCTTACCCCGGATCAGGGTTTTAGGCAACTAGCTACTCTTGACACACACACACACACACCTATCCTCGGCCCAAACCAGAGAGCTCCAGAACCAGAACCGGTCCAGTTCAATGTCACACAGTGACACATAGTGCCTGCCAACACCTCAACTGACCCCTGGGGGAGGACACCAATGTTTGGTTTGGCCACACACACATCTGTGTGTTCTTTTCTATGAAATTATTTACAGTATAGTAAATTGTGCACTCTGTCCCACAGAAATCAGTGAGAAAGTTGTGGTTTTCGTGTGTGTGTGTGTCTGCATACCATATGTGTCGGTGTGCTGCGTGCCAGTGCATGTGTGTCTGCATGCCAGTGTATGTGTAAGTGTGTGCCCTCACGGACAAACCATTAAAGACAGACAGTGGTTAGTTGAGTGATGTGGTTTGGCAGCAACCTGTCTCTACACAGCCAAGGTTAATGACTGACTGACGCAGCAGGGGAAGTTTTTCACCACCGACAATATCTTTCTGGTTGTGTAGAAAGATAATGGCTATTTATCGCTGGGGTGACCACGTGTCATATAACATGTTAAAGAAGGTCATGGCACTACAATTGAACATAGATCAATTATAATCCGAACAGTTGCTGAAGCAGAATTTATCTTCCGGTGAATAAGAAACATAATATATGGATTAGGGATGTTTCAATTATGATAAGGATTGTGAGTTTACAGTGGGACTGTGACACTAAGGAAATATGACTTGGTAGCACTTTATAATAACTCCACGTAATACATTCTTTATGATGGATTAGTAAACAGTTTATTCATCATTTATTAACCATTACTCCCACATTTGTAAATGTTAGTAACCTAGTTATTCACACATTTATAAACAACTTTTAAGTATTTAATAATTATTCATAAGATGTTCAATATAGGTATTTTATAAATCATTTACTAATCATTAGTTAAGTCTTTCTGCGTGGCCTCATCTAAAGTGTGGGCTATTTATACTTTATAAATACTTTATTATTTTTTTGAGTGACCAGTGTAATTTCTCAAAAAAAGATAGACATGCCATTGGTAGATATTCCAGCAGTACCTGATGCTCCTTAAGGTCTCAAAATGTCCGCTAGAACATATCAATGGTTAAACAATAAGCACACAATACAGAGGATGTTTAAGAAAATACTGTAATATGGAACATTTTATTCCAAAACAGTCACACTGTTGTAATAGTGTGATGTGTAACTTCAGACACACTCTATGCTGAGTAAAATCATGTTTTTAGTCTGAAAATGCTAACAAAAGCTTTTCTTGGCAGTGACTTTTCTACCAAAACCAAAGTGTGTAGAGAAGTCTAATCTCAGTTAATCCAGAACTAAAATCTTGCGTAATTTGGTCAGCGTGATTCAGTTCTGGGTCCACAGATAAAATCAAATCAAATCAAATGTTATTTGTAACATGCACCGAATACAACAGGTGTAGACCTTACAGTGAAATGCTTACTTACAAGCCCTTAACCAACAATGCAGTTTTAAGAAAGAATACCTAAAAAAAATAAGAAATAAAAGTAACAAATAATTAAAGAGCAGCAGTAAAATAACAATAGCGAGGCTATATTCAGGGGCTGGAGTCTTTGACTATTTTTAGGGCCTTCCTCCGACACCGCCTGGTATAGAGGTCCCGGATGGCAGGAAGCTTGCCCCAGTGATGTACTGGGCCGTACGCACTACCCTCTGTAGTGCCTTGTGGTTGGAGGCCGAGCAGTTGCCATACCAGGCATTGATGCAACCAGTCAGGATGCTCTCGATGGTACAGCTGTAGAACCTGGATCTGAGGACCCATGCCAAATCTTTTCAGTCTCCTTAGAGGAAATAGGTTTTGTCGTGCCCTCTTCATGACTGTCTTGGTGTGCTTGAACCATGTTGGTTTGTTGGTGATGTGGACACCAAGGAACTTGAAGCTCTCAACCTGCTCCACTACAGTCCCGTCGATGAGAATGGGGGCGTGCTCGGTCCTCTTCTTTTTCCTGTAGTCCACAATCATCTCCTTTGTCTTGATCACGTTGAGGGAGAAGTTGTTGTCCTGGCACCACACGGCCAGGTCTCTGACCTCCTCCTTATAGGCTGTCTCGTCGTTGTCGCTGATCAGGCCTACCACTGTTGTGTCATCGGCAAACTTAATGATGGTGTTGGAGTCATGCCTGGCCATGCAGTCATGAGTGAACAGGGAGCACAGGAGGGGACTAAGCACGCACCCCTGAGGGGCCCCCGTGTTGAGGATCAGCGTGGCAGATGTGTTGTTACCTACCCTTACCACCTGGGGGCAGCCGGTCAGGAAGTCCAGGATTCAGTTGCAGAGGGAGGTGTTTAGTCCCAGGGTCCTTAGCTTAGTGATGAGCTTTGAGGGCACTATGGTGTTGAACACTGAGCTGTATTCAATGAATAGCATTCTCACGTAGGTGTTCTTTTTGTCCAGGTGTGAAAGGGCAGTGTGGAGTGCAATAGAGATTGCATCATCTGTGGATCTGTTGGGGCGGTATGCAAATTGCAGTGGGTCTAGGGTTTCTGGGATAATGGTGTTGATGTGAGCAATGACCAGCCTTTCAAAGCACTTCATGGCTACAGACGTGAGTGCTACGGGTCGGTAGTCATTTAGGCAGGTTACCTTAGTGTTCTTGGGAACAGGGACTATGGTGGTCTGCTTGAAACATGTTGGTATTACAGACTCAGACAGGGAGAGGTTGAAAATGTCAGTGAAGACACTTGCCAGTTGGTCAGCGCATGCTCGGAGTACACGTCCTGGTAATCCGTCTGGCCCTGCGGCTGGGTAGCTCGCGGCTGTGCTTCCGTTTGTAGTCTGTAATAGTTTGCAAGCCCTGCCACATCCGACGAGCGTCGGAGCCGGTGTAGTACGATTCGATCTTAGTCCGGTATTGACGCTTTGCCTGTTTGATGGTTCGTTGGAGGGCATAGTGGGATTTCTTATAAGCTCTGGGTTAGAGTGTCGCTCCTTGAAAGCGGCAGTTCTACCCTTTAGCTCATTGTGGATGTTGCCTGTAATCCATGGCTTCTGGTTGGGATATGTACATACAGTCACTGTGTTAGAAATTGTAGTCATACGTGTTAGAAATTGGGCGTTCCGGTTTGCGAAGTCTCCACCCTCGGAAAGAAAACTCTGAGCCAACCTTCCTCATATCCTTGCTTCTTGTTTAACCATTGATATGTTCTAGGGGCCATTTTGAGACCTTAAGGAGCATCAGGTACTGCTGGAATGTCTACTTTTTTGGTGAGAAATTACACTGGTCACTCAAAACATTTATAAAGTATTTATAAAATAAAATAGACAACACTTTGGATGAGGCCACACAAAAATACTTTACTAATATTAGTAAATGGTTTATAAGGACCTATATTATGATTAATAAATTATGAATAATTATTTACTAATCCATTATAAGTGCTATCTATGACAGTAATTGTAATGTTGAGAATGAAAGCACAAAGAATCATCACAATCATTCAAAGATTGTTTGTGTTATATAGGAGGTGAAGACATCAACCACAACAATACAACAAACCAAGACAGTATAGGAGGTAACTCCTATCACCATGCAGTGTTTCCATGCACCCGTTCTTTCTAGGTCTGAGAGGTTACTTACTCGGGGACAGTGGGTTATTAAATCCCTCCTCAGCGACTCAGTGCAACAGTGGATAAAGACGAGTCAAAGTTCACAAACACATGAACTTCAACCTGCACAGAGCCAAGGGGCCCTGCAGAGACGAACTCAGACACAGTTTTACAGATGACCATTAGGGCTATACAGGAGGAGCTAACAGAGGGAGGCATGGCTCACATTCATACTGTATACGTGAAACGTGGGGTAACATAAATTAGATATGTGACCGATTGCAGTTTTGGTAAATAAGAGTGACTGCAGAATAAGAGAGGGAGAGATTGTCTGAGTGTAGGCCCGTGTGCATGCAAATGTGTGTACGTAAGCATGCACGTGCTGAGAAAAAGATAAAGAGAGGTAGAGGTCAGTAGATGATGCATGGTCTTACCTTGATATATCTAATCTTACTAGGGTCAAATGTCAAAGCTACAACGAATTAAGAGTTTAATTCCAAAACGCTATACAGTATATACATTTTCAGAAATGTTGGTAAATTAGCTTTTATTGTTTAAAGAAACTATGAGCGAGATTGGTGTGTTTTTTCACTATCTAATCATGGCATGGGGTTGTTCAATGACAGATTTTAAATAAATACATGTCCATCACTTGATGGTTTCATTTCAGAGAGACAAAAAATCACATTTTTCGCAATGCTATACAGTGCATTCGGAAAGTATTCAGACCCCTTGACTTTTTCCACATTTTGTTATGTTACAGCCTTATTCTAAAATTGATTAAGTAAAACATATTCCTCATCAATCTACACACAATACCCCATAATGACAAAGTGAAAACAAGGTTTTTAGAAAAAAATACAAATTAATAAAAAAACAAAAACAGAAATACCTTATTTACAAAAGTATTCAGACCCTTTGCTATGAGACTCGAAATTGTGCACAGGTGCATCCTGTTTCCATTTACCATCCTTGAGATGTTTCTACAACTTGATTTGAGTCCACCTGTGGTAAATTCAATTGATTGGACATGATTTGGAAAGGCACACACCTGTCTATACAAGGTCCCATAGTTGACAGTGCATGTCAAAACCAAACAGAAGAAGTTTGGAACCACCAAGACTCTTCCTAAAGCTGGCCGCCCAGCCAAACTCAGCAATCGGGGGAGAAGGGCCTTGGTCAGGGAGGTGACCAAGAACCCAATGGTCACTCTGACAGAGCTCCAGAGTTCCTCTGTGGAGATGGGAGAACCTTCCAGAAGGACAACCATCTCTGCAGCACTCCACCAATCAGGCCTTTATGGTAGAGTGGCCAGACGGAAGCCACTCCTCAGTAAAAGGCACATGACAGCCCGCTTGGAGTTTGCCAAAAGGCACCTAAAGGACTCTCAGACCATGAGAAACAAGATTCTCTGGTCTGATGAAGCCAAGATTGAACTCTTTGGCCTGAATGCCAAGCATCACGTCTGGAGGAAACCTGGCACCATCCCTACGGTGAAGCATGTTGGTGGCAGCATCATGCTGTGGGGATGTTTTTCAGCGGCAGGGACTGGGAGACTAGTCAGGATCGAGGGAAAGATGAACGGAGCAAAGTACAGAGAGATCCTTGATGAAAACCAGCTCCAGAGTGCTCAGGACCTCAGATTGGGGCGATGGTTCACCTTCCAACAGGACAACGACCCTAAGCACACAGCCAAGTCAATGCAAGAGTGGTTTCGGGACAAGTATCTGAATGTCCTTGAGTGGCCCAGCCAGAGCCCGGACTTGAATCTGATCAAACATCTCTGGAGACACCTGAAAATGGCTGTGCAGTGACACTCCCCATCCAACCTGACAGAGCTTGAGAGGATCTGCAGAAAAGAATGGGAGAAACTCCCCAAATACAGGTGTGCCAAGCTTGTAGCATCATACCCACGAAGACTCGAGGCTGTAATCGCTGCCAAAGGTGTTTCAACAAAGTACTGAGTAACAGGTCTGAATACTTATGTAAATGGTAAATATTAAAGTTTTGTATTTTTTATAAATGTGCAAAAAATTCTATAAACCTAGTTTCGCTTTGTCAATGTGGGGTATTGTGTGTAGATTGATGAGGAAACTATTTAATCAATTTTATAATAAGGCTGTAACGTAAAAAATGTGGAAAAAGTGAAGGGGATACTTTCTGAATGCAGTGTATGTATCTGCCTCACTTTCAGAGAAATAAGTAGTACTGCTAGGTTTTACACAGTCAAATGTAACAAAGAACTACATTTTTAATAAAGAAATGTACAAATGATACATTTGTGACATAAATATTTAATGATATTTTTTTATTTTATTAATTTGACATTTTAGTCATTCAGCAGATGCTCTTATCCAGAGCGACTTACAGTAAGTGCATTCCTCTTAAGATTGCTAGGTGAGACAACCACATATATCACAGTCAAATATACAGGATACGAACATTCCATTCCAGCTAAACAATGGATATACAGTATAGCGTTTTGCAAAAAAACTAAACATTTTCATACACATCTAATGTCAATGAATTACAAATCTGAGAATAGTAATATTTTACACACACATAAAGGTACTCGCTATCATTTCTGATGAAAAAAACAAAATTATTATTATCAGTAGTGATTATTAATTCCCAGACCTTTATAGAGAGTTATCTGGCATAGTGTTTTTTGTGTGTGTGAGCCATAGAGAGAGATTATTATTTATTTCATTTTTTGCCTTTATTTATTAGAAATTTTGCAGGATAAAATCTCTTGAGATGCACCATCTTGTTTTCAAGAGTACCTAACCAGGTAAGTCATTGAGGACACATAACGACCTGACTTAGTATGTGTAGGGGGATTCCCTGGACTGTGTAATGTACTTTGGTGACAGAGGTGTAGAAACCCCTTATGTGTTCTTTTTTACTTTCTTTCCCAATTCCAAATCGACCCCTAGCCCTGACCCAGAGCTATATGGTACAAGTTCCACCTATCAGACGGCAAGCAGGAGCTAGTGCCATTTGCTTAAAGCTTATTGCTTATAGCGCCATATTGCTTACACCTATCAGACCTTGATCTTCCGGCTTGGAGTCTGGCTTTGTGAGACTAACCCCTATTCAATCATCTGGAGGGTAAAGGGGTAGGAGCGAAGGGTTGATTTGGGATTGGCTGAACGTCAGACCTTAAACTTGAGAGAACAGGCTGAGATAAGTGAGTTGGAGTCAGGCTGCCTGTGATGTGAAGCCTGTAGGAAGGTTGTTAACAGGTGTTTGTCTTTCTGCATGTTCAAGGTCGTGTTGCCTGGGAAGCCCCGATCATAGGCCCAGCCCCAACCCCAGCCCTGGGTGTTTGTTAGATTGTGAACCAGTACCATCCAGAGCCTGGCCATGGCAGGTAGATCTACATTTTTACATTTTAGTCATTTAGCAGATGCTCTTATTCAGAGCGACTGACAATTAGTGCATTCATCTTGAGATAGCTGGGGTGAGACAGCCACATATCACAGTCGTAGCAAGTACATTTTCCCTCAAAGTAGTTAGCAGAGTCAGTGCTAGTGGGATTAATTTAAGAAACTCTTTGAAGAGGTAGGGTTTCAGTCATTTTCGGAACATGGGCAGGGACTCTGCTGTCCTAGCTTAAGGGGGAAGCTGCTTCCACCATTGGGGTGCCAGGACAGAGAAAAGCTTTGACTGAGCTGAGTGGTAGCTGACCATCCATCGGGGTGGGACGCCAAGAGACCAGAGGTGGCAGAACAGAATGCTCGGGTTGGGTTGTAGGGTTTGAGCATAGCCTGAAGATAGGGAGGGGCAGTTCCCCTTGCTGCTCCGTAGGCAAGCACCATGGCCTTGTAGTGGTCTAGTTGGACCCTTGGTAGTCCCTCTGGTTATGGACTTTATCACAAAGTTAGGGATAGGGAGAGACTTACTGGCCTCAGTAGTGGTGGCTGCTGACACTTTAAATGGGGAGGACGGGCTCATCGTAATGGCTGGAGCGTAATGAATGGAATGGTAATCTAACTAATCAAACACATGGTTTCCATGTGAGGAACTTGAAGCTTTTGACCCCCCCCCCACCCCCTTTGAACACACACAGTCACTACAAAGATACAGGCGCCCTTCCTAACTCAGTTGATGGAGAGGAAGGAAACCGCTCAGAGATTTCACCATGACGCCAATGGTGACTTTAAAACAGTTACAGAGGTTAATGGCTATGAAAGGAGAACACTGAGGATGGATCAACAACATTGTAGTTACTCCACAATACTAACCTAAATGACAGAGTGAAAAGAAGGAAGCCTGTACAGAATAAAAATATTCCAAAACATGCATCCCGTTTGCAATAAGGCACTTAAGTAAAACTGCAGAATATGTGGCAAAGAAATTAACTTTATGTCCAGAATACAAAGCGTTATGTTTGGGGCAAATCCAACACAACACATCACTGAGTACCACTCTTCATATTTTCATCCATGGTGGTGGCTGCATCATGTTATGGGTATGCTTGTCATCGGCAAGGACTAATGAGTTTATTTGGATAATGTAGTTATTTGTTACATTTGACTGTGTAAAACCTAGCAGTAGGGCCTACTACTTATTTCTCTGAGAGTGAGGTGGATATATAGCATTTAGCAAAGAAACATGTTTATTTGTCTCTCTGAAATGAAATCATCAAGTGATAGATTTAAAACAAATACATGTCTGTCCTTGAACAGATTAGATAGTGAAAAAACACACCGATCTCTCTCGGAATTTCTTTAAAGATGCACTATGCCGAAATCGCTCCACTATTTCCTGGTTGCAAAAATTCTAATAGTTCGCTTAATTTCAGTTAATGTGACTGTCACGACTTTGGCCGAGACTGCCTGCCCGCTAAAATTCAAATAGTTCGCTTAATTTCAGTTAATGTGACTGTCACGACTTCGGCCGAGGCTGCCTCCCCTCCTTGTTCGAGCAGGCTTCGGCGTTCGTCGTCACCGGCTTACTAACCACTGCCTCCCCAATCATCATCACAATTGTCTCGTCTTGTCAATCACACACACCTGGTTCCTATCCCCTAATTAGTCTGTGTATAAGTGTTTCCTCTGCCCCCTTGTCCTTGTGGTTGATTGTTAATTGTGAGAGTAATGAAGCTCGGTGGAGCTACTCATAACATTGTGCCTATGTATTATTGGATTCCGTTACAGTGTAATTGCCAGGGATGTTTGTTTCCCCTGTACCTGTTTCGTTGATCCCTATTGGAGCGCATTTGTGTGTCAACGAAGGAATAAACTCTGTATTCGGTGATTACCCTCCTGCGCCTGACTCCTTTCACCACACTCATCACAGAATCACCCACCTTCTCATGGCCGCAGAGGGCTCTCACGGGGTGGTCGCGTGAATGTCAGGGTAGGTGTCTAGATGTTTCCGTTGGTGCAACCACGATGGAAAGTCCAGACGGTACCTCCACCGTGCGCATTCACCCCGAATACCTCGATTTGGCGCACACGTTTTCCAAGATGCGTGCTACTAAATTACCACCTCATCGGGCGGGGGATTGCGCGATAGACCTTTGGGTAGACTCTGTACCGCCCAGGAGTCATGTGTACCCCCTGTCGCAGGCTGAAACAGAGGCTATGGAAACATACGTCTCCGAGTCCCTGGGCCAGGGGTACATACGTCCCTCCACTTCGCCCGCCTCCTCAAGTTTATTTTTTGTGAAGAAGAAAGACGGCGGTCTGCACCCGTACATTGATTATCGCTCACTGAACAAGGAGACGATTAGATTTAGTTATCCTCTCCCCCTCATTCCTTCAGTGATCGAGTCAATGCATGGGGCGCGCTTCTTCACAAAGCTAGATCTCAGGAGTGCGTACAACCTGGTGCGTGTTCGGGAGGGGGATGAGTGGAAGACGGCATTATGAATACCTGGTGATGCCCTACGGTTTGATGAATGCTCCATCCGTCTTCCAGTCCTTTGTGAATGAGGTGTTTCGGGACATGCTTGGTCGCGGTGTGGTGGTCTACATCGATGACATCCTGGTGTATTCCGCTACTCGCGCCGAGCATGTGTCCCTGGTTCGCAAAGTGCTGGCCCGACTGTTGGAAAATGACCTTTATACCAAGGCAGAGAAGTGTATGTTTTTACAGCAGTCCGTCTCCTTCCTCGGATACAGCATTACCACCTCAGGTGTGGAGATGGAGGGAGATCGCATTTCAGCCGTGCGTAATTGACCGACTCCAACCACGGTTAAGGAGGTGCAGCGATTCCTTGGCTTTGCAAACTACTACCGAAGGTTTATCCGGGGCTTTGGCAAGGTCGCAGCTCCCATCACATCCCCGTTGAAGGGTGGGCCGTCCCGGCTCCGCTGGTCTGCTGAGGCGGATCTGGCCTTCAGGAGACTGCGGGGTCTGTTCACCTCAGCTCCGGTACTGGCCCACCCTGATCCATCACTACCGTTCGTAGTGGAGGTGGATGCGTCCGAGGTAGGGATAGGCGCTGTCCTGTCCCAACGCTCGGGCACGCCACCCAAGCTCCGCCCCTGTGCCTTCTTCTCGAAGAAGCTTAGCCCGGCGGAGCAGAACTACGACGTTGGTGATCGGGAACTGTTGGCTGTTGTCCGAGCTTTGACCATGTGGAGACATTGGCCAGGTGGGCCCTATTCTTCACCCTGTTTGATTTTACACTATCATACATTCCGGGTACGAAGAACGTGAAGGCAGACGCACTGTCCCGGCTGTATGACACAGAGGAGTGGCCCAGAGACAACACCCCCATACTCCCGGCCTCCTGCATTGTGGCGCCGGTAGTATGGGCGATGGACGCGGATATAGAGCGGGCATTACGCACAGATCCATCTCCACCGCAGTGTCCAGCTGGGCTGCGGTACGTGCCTGCTCTTATCCGTGATCGTCTGATCTTCTGGGCACACACGTCAACCTCCTCTGGTCACCCAGGTATCGGTCGTACAGTGCGCTGCTTGAGCGGAAAGTACTGGTGACCTACCTTGGCTAAGGACGTGAGGGTGTACGTCTCTTCCTGCTCGGTGTGCGCCCAGAGTAAGGCACCTAGGCACCTCCCAGCGGGTAAGCTACAACTGTTACCAGTTCCTCAACAACCATGGTCTCACCTTAGCATTGATTTTCTGACTGATCTTCCCCTTTCCCAAGGTAACACCACCATCCTGGTCGTTGTGGACCGCTTCTCCAAGTCCTGCCGCCTCCCTCCTCTGCCCGGTCTCCCCACGGCCCTGCAGACTGCGGAGGCCCTGTTTACTCACGTCTTCCGGCACTACGGGGTGCCAGAGCACATAGTGTCCGACCGAGGTCCCCAGTTCAAGTCCAAGGTTTGGAAGGCGTTCATGGAACGTCTGGGGGTCTCGGTCAGCCTGACCTCTGGGTTCCACCCCGAGTCAAATGGGCAGGTGGAACGAGTAAATCAGGATGTGGGTAGGTTCCTGCGGTCCTACTGCCAGGACCGGCCGGGGGAGTGGTCGGTGTTCTTGCCATGGGCAGAATATGCACAGAACTCTCTCCGCCACTCCTCTACTAACCTAACACCATTTCAATGTGTTTTAGGTTACCAACCGGTCCTGGCACCGTGGCACCAGAGCCAGACCGAGGCTCCTGCGGTGGATGACTGGTTTCGGCGCGTGGAGGAGACGTGGGACACTGCCCACGTTCACCTCCAGCGCACCGTGCATCGTCAGAAGGCCAACGCTGACCGTCACCGCAGTGAGGCCCTGGTCTTAGTACCGGGGATCGGGTCTCGCTCTCGACCCGGAATCTGCCCCTCCGCCTGCCCTGAGAAGCTGAGCCTGCGGTTTGTGGGGCCGTTCAAAGTCCTGAGGAGAATCAATGAGGTTACGTATAGGTTGTTACTCCCCCCGATTACCGTATT
Organism: Coregonus clupeaformis; assembly: GCF_020615455.1. Classification (NCBI taxonomy): domain Eukaryota; kingdom Metazoa; phylum Chordata; class Actinopteri; order Salmoniformes; family Salmonidae; genus Coregonus; species Coregonus clupeaformis. Next base: position 78,608,938 of record NC_059192.1, read on the forward strand.
AACCCCTCGTTTCATGTGTCTCTCCTCAGGCCGGTGGTGGTTGGTCCGCTCCAGGAGTCTGAGGTGCGGGAGGTTCCTCCACCTCCTCTGGACATCGCGGGTGGGGGGCCTTCAGTACCTCGTGGAGTAGGAGGGGTACGGTCCGGAGGAACGGTGCTGGGTCCCGGTGAGGGATATCCTCGATCCCTCCCTGTTGCGGGATTTCCACTGTCGCCATCCGGCTCGCCCTGCTCTGCATCCTCTTGGCCGTCCCCGAGGCCAGGGTTGGCGCGCTGCTGGAGCTGCGCGTCAAGGGGGAGGTACTGTCACGACTTCGGCCGAGGCTGCCTCCCCTCCTTGTTAGGGCAGGCTTCGGCGTTCGTCGTCACCGGCTTACTAACCACTGCCGCCCCAATCATCATCACAATTGTCTCGTCTTGTCAATCACACACACCTGGTTCCTATCCCTTAATTAGTCTGTATAAGTGTTCCCTCTGCCCCCTTGTCCTTGTGGGTGATTGTTAATTGTGAGAGTAATGTAGCTCGGTGGAGCTACTCATAACATTGTGTTGCCAGGGTAGATTTTCCCCCTGTGCCTATGTATTATTGGATTCCGTCACAGTGTAATTGCCAGGGATGTTTGTTTCCCCTGTACCTGTTTCGTTGATCCCTATTGGAGAGCATTTGAGTGTCAACGAAGGAATAAACTCTGTATTCGGTGATTACCCTCCTGCGCCTGACTCCTTTCACCACACTCATCACAGTGACAAAACAAGCAAGTATATTGTAGTGAATCATTGTACCATCTAAACCACTGTGAAATATATTTTCCATAACCAAAAATATAGTATTTTCAAATGTTTGAAGCTGGTGTACAAACACGAAAGTAAAAGACGCAAAAACGAAACTTAAGAACAGGAAGCATAGAAATAGCACACATAGAACAGATATACCGCTTCTTAGACTTGCTTTCAATGAGAATGAGAGATCTGTAACACACATTTCTATGTGAATTTGGTCGGGTCGCCCAAAAAGTTACATATTGCAGCTTTAAACAATAAAAGCTTATTTACCAACATTTCAGAAAATGTATATGTAGCTTTTTGGTATTAAGCTCTTCAAATAACTTCTGATCTGGCTTCTCTTTTTCCAGTTTATTCAGATCCCCATTCACTGTTACTGTAGCCACAGCTACTCCTCCTGGAGTTCCACACAATGGACAGCACAGAACACCCAAAAATACTAGAGACACAAACAACGACATAGAGACACTAACACTGTATCACTATCAAATCAAGAAGCTCACTATTATTTTACTGTGAGAAGGGCTGTTGTGAATGGATCTGGCTTTCTTGCTAGTTTTGACAAGCAGTGAAATACTTACTTTTGAGTCTACTTTTTGTATGTTTACATGTCTAGAATGATCTGTCCTTGTCTGCCAAAACAGATTAATTCGGAGATAGGAGCTAAATAGATCATGTTAGAACTGTGGGTGATTCTTCACAAAACTAGAACAAAAAAATACCTTTTTTTTTTCTTCATGACATTTAATCCATAGAAGTGCCCTTTGGGGGAAGGGTTGTTGATATACACTGAGTGTACAACACATTAGGAACACCTGCTCTTTCATTGCCATAGGCTGACCATGACATAGACAAAAGATTGAAGTAACTTTGAACGGGGTATGGTAGTAGGTGTCAGGCCCACCGGTTTGAGTGTGTCATGAACGGCAACGCTGCTGGGTTTTTCACGCTCAACAGTTTCCCGTGTGTATCAAGAATGGTTTACCACCCAAAGGACATCCAGCCAACTTGACACAACTGTGGTAAGCATTGAAGTCTACATGGTCCAGCATCCCTGTGGAACGCTTTTGACACCTTGTAGAGTCCATGCCCTGACAAATTGAGGCTGCTCTGAGGGCAAAAGGGGGTGCAACTCAATATTAGGAAGGTGTTCCTAATGTTTTGTACACTCAGTGTATATTTGACATGTGTATCTTAAAGCATAATTGAGAAATAAGTATTTGAAGTTGGAACATTTGTGACATTATGGCCATATCCAGGCCTCCTTTAAGACTCCATGTATCTCATGATAAGCTATAGACCACACTATTTACCAAGAGAGTTTTCATCTATATTTTTCGAAGCTGTCGATTTACCACCACAAACCGATGCTGGCACTAAGACCGCACTCAATGAGCTGTATAAAGCCATAAGCAAACAGGAAAACGCTCATCCAGAGGCGGCACTCCTAGTGGCCGGGGAGTTTAATGCAGTGAAACTTAAATCTGTTTTACCTAACTTCTACCAGCATGTTAAATGTGCAACCAGAGGGGAAAAAAAACTCTAGACCACCTTTACTCCACACACAGAGACGCGTACAAAGCTTTCCCTAGCCCTCCATTTCAAATCTGACCATAACTCTATCCTCCTGACACCTGCTTACAAGCAAAAACTAAAGCAGGAAGCACCAGTGACTTGGTCAATAAAGAAGTGGTCAGATGATGCAGTTGCTAAGCTACAGGACTGTTTTGCTTCCACAGACTGGAATATGTTCCGGGATTATTCCGATGGCATTGAGGAGTACACCACATCAGTCACTGGCTTCATCAATGAGTGCATCGATGACGTCGTCCCCACAGTGACCGTACAAACCCCAACCAGAAGCCATGGATTACAGGCAACATCCGCAATGAGCAAAAGGGTAGAGCTGCCGCTTTCAAGGAGTGGGACTCTAACCCGGACGCTTATAAGAAATACCGCTATGCCCTCCAACGAACCATCAAACAGGCAAAGTGTCAATACAGGACTAAGATTGAATCGTACTACACCGGCTCCGACGCTCGTCAGATGTGGCATGGCTTGCAAACTATTACAGACTACAAAGGGATGCACAGCCGCGAGCTGCCCAGTGACACGAGCCTACCAGACGAGCTAAATTACTTCTATGCCCGCTTCGAGGCAAGTAACACTGAAACATGCATGAGAGCATCAACTGTTCCGGACAACTGTGTGATCAGGCTCTCCGTAGGCGATGTGAGTAAGACCTTTAAACAGGTCAACAATCACAAGGCCGCAGGGCCAGACGGATTACCAGAACGTGTACTTCGAGCATGCGCTGACCAACTGGCAAGTGTCTTCACGGACATTTTCAACCTGTCCCTGACTGAGTCTGTAATACCAACATGTTTCAAGCAGACCACCATAGTCCCTGTGCCCAAGAACACTAAGGTAACCTGCCTAAATTACTACCGACCCGTGGGACTCACGTGTGTAGCCATGAAGTGCTTTGAAATTCTGGTCATGGCTCATATCAACACCATTATCCCAGAAACCCTAGACCCACTGCAATTTGCATACCGCCCCAACAGATCCACAGATGATGCAATCTCTATTGCACTCCACACTGCCCTTTCACACCTGGACAAAAGGAACACCTACGTGAGAATGTTATTCATTGACTACAGCTCAGCGTTCAACACCATAGTGCCCTCAAAGCTCATCACTAAGCTAAGGACCCTGGGACTAAACCCCTCCCTCTGCAACTGGATCCTGGACTTCCTGACAGACCGCCCCCAGGAGGTAAGGGTAGGTAACAACACATCTGCCATGCTGATCCTCAACACGGGGGCCCCTCAGGGGTGCGTGCTTAGTCCCCTCCTGCATTCCCTGTTCACCCATAATTGCATGGCCAGGCACGACTCCAACACCATCATTAAGTTTGCTGATGACACAACAGTGGTAGGCCTGATCACTGACAACGATGAGATAGCCTATAGGGAGGAGGTCAGAGACCTGGCCGTTTGGTGCCAGGATAACAACCTCTCCCTCAACGTGATCAAGACAAAGGAGATGATTGTGGACTACAGGAAAAATAAGAGGACCGAGCACACCCCCATTCTCATTGACGGGGCTGTAGTGGAGCAGGTTGAGAGTTCAAGTTCCTTGGTGTCCACATCACCAACAAACTATCATGTTCCAAACATACCAAGACAGCCGTGACGAGGGTACGACAAAGCCTATTCCCCCTCAGGAGACTGAAAAGATTTGTCATAGGTCCTCAGATCCTCAAAAAGTTATACAGCTGTACCATCGAGAGCATCCTGACTGGTTGCATCACTGCCTGATATGGCAACTGCTCGGCATACGACCACAAGGCACTACAGAGGGTAGTGCGTATGGCCCAGTACATCACTGGGGCCAAGCTTCCTGCCATCCAGGACCTCTATACCAGGCGGTGTCAGAGGAAGGCCCTCAAAATTGTCAAAGACTCCAGCCACCCTAGTCATAGACTGTTCTCTCTGCTACCGCATGGCAAGCGGTAACAGAGTGCCAAGTCTAGGTCCAAAAGGCTTCTTAACAGCTTCTACCCCCAAGCCATATGACTCCTGAACAGCTAATCAAATGGCTACCCGGACTATTTGCATTGTCTGAAAGGGAACTTTTCTCATAGAAGGGCAAAAGGGCAGATTCTCATGCACCCCTTGAGCCCTATCTGTGCCTGTTTCTGCAGAGAACTCCCTGGAACTTTGATATGCCCCTAGAGCAGGGCTCTCCAAACCTGTTCCTGGAGAACTACCATCCTGTAGGTTTTCGCTCCAACCCTAATCTAGCGCACCAGGTCAGTTACAACTGGGGTTGGAGCGAAAACCTACAGGAGGGTAGCTCTCCAGGATCAGGGTTGGAGAGCCCTGCCCTAGAGTATATTATGTTCAACAATATATTGAACAATTAGCCAAATCAGAAATTGTATATTTTCAATATACATTTTTATATTTTTCAATATTCATAACTTAATGTAAGATTTTTCTTTATTGAAATCAAAATACTACACATATTACAGAGCAAGTGGTAAAGCTTTGTAGCACCTACAGATGAAACATTATGGCAGGGTTTCCCAAACTCGCTCCTCGGGACCCCAAGGGGTGCACATTTTGTTTTTGCCCTAGCACTACACAGCTGATTCAAATAATCAACTAATCATCAAGTTTTGATTTGAATCAGCTGTGTAGTGTTAGGGCAAAAAACAAAATGTGCACCCGTTGGGGTCCCGAGGACCGAGTTTGGGAATCGCTGCATTATGGAGTCTAAAAGGAGGCCTAGGTAAGGCCAAAATGTCACAAATTGTCCAACTTTAATTATTTTTCAATGATGCTTTAAGATACAAATGTCAAATATATGTCAAGAATCATTCCTCCTAAGGACCCTTCTATGGATTAAATGTTGTGAACTTTTTTTGTTCTAGTTTCGTGAGGAATCACCCCTGTGACATATAAATAAAATGTAGGATCAGAAGCCTTTTAGTCAGGAGGGGAATTGGCTTTAACCTACTGTTCTGTACACATATTAATACTGCATTACATGTTGATAATGGTGATGATAAGGCCATTATCAATGCCATTCATTTTACCTCCTCTACTACTGATATCATTACTGCAAAACATCCATAGACTGTAGGAACACCCATATTGATGAATAAATGCTGCCAGTAATAAACTGTTGGAGAGGCAAGGGTGGCACGTTTTTCTCAGAACTTCAAGGGTGAGAGGTTGCTACTGTACTCTCAAAACTGGTTGTGTTTCATTATACCCTTTTGACAAGAGCCATCCCACTGGGAACACACTGAATAAATGTTGTTTATGAAATTACTTTGAACCAACGTGAAATACAGTTGAAGTCAGAAGTTTACATACACCTTAGCCAAATACATTTAAACTCACAATTCCTGACATTTAATCCTAGTAAAAAATCCCTGTCTTAGGTCAGTTAGGATCACCACTTTATTTTAAGAATGTGAAATGTCAGAATAATAGTAGAGAGAATGATTTATTTCAGCTTTTATTTATTTCATCACATACCCAGTGGGTCAGAAGTTTACATACACTCAATTAGTATTTGGTAGCATTGCCTTTAAATTGTGTAGCTTGGGTCAAATGTTTCGGGTAGCCTTCCACAAGCTTCCCACAATAAATTGGGTGAATTTTGGCCCATTCCTCCTGACAGAGCTAGTGAAACTGAGTCAGGTTTGTAGGCCTCCTTGCTCGCACATGCTTTTTCAGTTCTGCCCACACATTTTCTATAGGATTGAGGTCAGGGCTTTGTGATGGCCACTCCAATACCTTGACTTTGTTGTCCTTAAGTCATTTTGCCACAACTTTGGAAGTATGCTTGGGGTCCATTTGGAAGACCCATTTGCGACCAAGCTTTAACTTCCTGACTGATGTCTTGAGATGTTTCTTCAATATATCCACATAATTTTCCTTCCTCATGATGCCATCTATTTTGTGAAGTGCACCAGTCCCTCCTGCAGCAAAGCACACCCACAGCATGATGCTGCCACCCCCGTGCTTCACGGTTGGGATGGTGTTCTTCATCTTGCAAGCCACTCCCTTTTTCCTCCAAACATAACGATGGTCATTATGGCCAAACAGTTCTATTTTTGTTTCATCAGACCAGAGGACATTTCTCCAAAAAGTATGATCTTTGTCCCCATGTGCAGTTGCAAACCGTAGTCTGGCTTTTTTATGGCGGTTTTGGAGCAGTGGCTTCTTCCTTGCTGAGCGGCCTTTCAGGTTATGTCGATATAGGACTTGTTTTACTGTGGATATAGATACTTTTGTACCTGTTTCCTCCAGCATCTTCACAAGGTCCTTTGCTGTTGTTCTGGGATTGATTTGTACTTTTCGCACCTTCCTGAGCGGTATGATGGCTGCGTGGTCCCGTGGTGTTTATACTTGCGTACTATTGTTTGTACAGATGAACGTGGTACCTTCAGGCATTTGGAAATTGCTCCCAAGGATGAACCAGACTTGTGGAGGTCTACAATTTCTTTTCTGAGGTCTTGGCTGATTTCTTTTGATGTCAAGCAAAGAGGCACTGAGTTTGAAGGTAGGCCTTGAAATACATCCACAGGTACACCTCCAATTGACTTATTTTCTGGAATTTTCCAAGCTGTTTAAAGGTACAGTCAACTTAGTGTATGTAACCTTCTGACCCACTGGCATTGTGATACAGTGAATTATAAGTGAAATAATCTGTCTGTAAACAATTGTTGGAAAAATTACTTGTGTCATGCACAAAGTAGAAGTCCTAACCGACTTGCCAAAACTATAGTTTGTTGACAAGAAATTTGTGGAGTGGTTGAAAAAGGAATTTGAATGTCTCCAACCTAAGTGTATGTAAACTTCCGACTTCAACTGTAGATGTCTGTGCCTAGTGGGATCTGTCTAATTCTATTTCTATGGGCCATGATCTATTGCTCCGGAAGGTATATAAAACACCTTGCTAGAAAACCAAAGAGCAGACAAAACACCTTAGAATCAATATAAGCCTACACATGGGTAGCAGAAAAGTTGGTAAACAATAATTTTTTTCACAAATTGATTGACAATGACAAGTTGAAATGTCTTGAGTCAATAAGTATTCAACCCCTTTGTTATGGCCAGCCTAAATAAGTTCAGGAGTACTTTAGTGCTTTTTTGCAAACAGGATGCATGTTTTGCAATATCATTATTCTGCACAGGCTTCCTTCTTTTCACTCTGTCAATTAGGTTAGCATTGTGGAGTAACTACAATGTTGTTGATCCATCCTCGGTTTTCTCCTAGTCACCATTGGCCTCATGGTGAAATCCCTGAGCAGGTTCCTTCCTCTTCGGCAACTGAGTTAGGAGGAACGCCTGTATCTTTGCAGTAACTGGGTGTATTGATACACCATCCAAAGAGATATTCCATTTCTGCTTTTTCTTTTTTTTACCCATCTACAAATATGTGCTCTTCTATGAGAGGCATTGAAAAACCTCCCTCGTTTTTGTGGTTGAATCTGTGTTTGAAATTCACTGCTTGACAGAGGGACCTTACAGATAATTCTATAGTGCCTTCAGAAAGTATTCACACCCCTTCACTTTTTCCACATTTTGTTGGATTACAGCCTGAATTTAAAATGGATTAAATTGAGATTTTGTGTCACTGGACTACACACTATACCCCATAATGTCAAAGTGGAATTATATGTTTTTAGAAATGTTTACAAATTAATTAAACATGAAAAGCTGAAACGTCTTCAGCCAATAATTATTCAACCCCTTTGTTATGGCAAGCCTAAATAAGTTTAGGAGTAAAACTGTGCTTAACAAGTCACATAATAAGTTGCATGGACTCACTCTGTGTGCAATAATAGTGTTTAACATGATTTTTGAATAACTACCTCATGTCTGTATCCCACACATACAGTGTACCCCACCCATCTACAGTCGTGGTCAAAACTTATGAGAATGACACAAGTATTGGTCTTCACAAAGTTCGCTACTTCAGTGTTATGAGATATTTTTGTCAGATGTTACTATGGTATACTGAAGTATAATTACAAGCATTCCATAAGTGTCAAATGCTTTTATTGACAATTACATTACGTTTATGCAAAGAGGCAATATTTGCAGTGTTGACCCTTCTTTTTCAAGACCTCTGCAATCCGCCCTGACATGCTGTCAATTAACTTCTGGGCCACATCCTGACTGATGGCAGCCCATTCTTGCATAATCAATGCTTGGAGTTTGTTAGAATTTGTGGGTTTTTGTTTGTCCACCGCCTCTTGAGGATCGACGACAAGTTCTCAATGGGATTAAGGTCTGGGGAGTTTCCTGGCCATGGACCCAAAATGTCAATGTTTTGTTCCCCGAGCCACTTAGTTATAATTTTTGCCTTATGGCAAGGTGCTCCACCATGCTGGAAAAGGCATTGGTCGTCACCAAACTGTTCTTGGATGGTTGGGAGAAGTTGCTCTCGGAGGATGTGTTGGTACCATTCTTTATTCATGGCTGTGTTCTTAGGCAAAAATGTGAGTGAGCCCACTCCCTTGGCTGAGAAGCAACCCCACATATGAATGGTCTCAGGATGCTTTACTGTTGGCATGACACTGGACTGATGGTGGCACTCACCTTGTCTTCTCCGGACAAGGTGTTTTCCGGATGCCCCAAACAATCGGAAAGGGGATTCATCAGAGAAAATGACTTTACCCCAGTCCTCAGCAGTCCAATCCCTGTACCTTTTGCAGAATATGAGTCTGTCCCTGATGATTTTCCTGGAGAGAAGTGGCTTCCTCACTGCCCTTCTTGACACCAGGCCATCCTCCAAAAGTCTTCGCCTCACTGTGCGTGCAGATGCACTCACACCTGCCTGCTGCCATTCCTGAGCAAGCTCTGCACTGGTGAGGCCCCGCAGCTGAATCAACTTTAGGAGACGGTCCTGGCGATTGCTGGACTTTCTTGGGCACCCTGACGCCTTCTTCACAACAATTTAAACTCTCTCCTTGAAGTTCTTGATGATCCAATAAATGGTTGATTTAGGTGCAATCTTACTAGCAGCAATATCCTTGCCTGTGAAGGCCTTTTTGTGCAAAGCAATGATGACGGCACATGTTTCCTTGCAGGTAACCATGGTTAACATAGGAAGAACAATGATTTCAAGCACCACCCTCCTTTTAAAGCTTACAGTCTGTTATTCTAACTCAATCAGCATGACAGAGTGATCTCCAGCCTTGTCCTCGTGAACACTCTCACCTGTGTTAATGAGAGAATCACTGACATGATGGCAGCTGGTCCTTTTGTGGCAGGGCTGAAATGCAGTGGAAATGTTTTTTGGGGATTAAGTTCATTTTCATGGCAAAGTGGGACTTTGCAATTAATTGCAATTCATCTGATCACTCTTCATGACATTCTGGAGTATATGCAAATTGCCATCATCAAAACTGAGGCAGCAGACTTTGTGAAAATTAGTATTTGTGTCATTCTCAAAACCTTTGACCACGACTATACACCCAATACCCCATAATGACAGTGAAAACATGTTTTTCGAAATTTTGGCAAATCTATTGAAAATGAAATACAGAAGTATCTAATTTTAAAAAATGCAGAAGTATTCACACCCCTGAGTCAATACATGTTAGAATCACATAAGCCACTGTTAGTTTATTATCTATCCTGTTGCTTAGTCACTTTATCCTTACCTACAGTATATGTACATACAGTGCATTCGGAAAGTATTCAGACCCCTTGACTTTTTCCGCATTTTGTTACGTTACAGCCTTATTCTAAAATTGATTAAATTAATTGCTTTCCTCATTCATCTACACACAATACAACATAATGACAAAGCAAAACACATTTTTTTAGTTTTTTGATGAAACCAAGGTTGAACTCTTTGGCCTGAATGCCAAGCATCACATCTGGAGGAAACCTGGCACCATCCCTTTGGTGAAGCATGGTGGTGGCAGCATCATGCTGTGGGGATGTTTTTGAGCGGCAGGGACTGGGAGACTAGTCAGGATCGAGGGAAAGATGAACGGAGCAAAGTACAGAGAGATCCTTAATGAAAACCTGCTCCAGAGCGCTCAGGACCTCAGACTGGGGCGAAGGTTCACCTTCCAACTGGACATCGACCCTAAGCACACAGCCAAGACAACGCAGGAGTGGCTTCAGGACAAGTCTCTGAATGTCTTTGAGTGGCCCAGCCAGAGCCATGACTTGAACCCGATCTAACATCTCTGGAGAGACCTGAAAATAGCTGTGCAGCGATGCTCCCCATCCAACCTGACAGAGCTTGAGAGGATCTGCAGAGAAGAATGGGAGAAACTCCCCAAATACAGGTGTGCCAAGCTTGTAGTGTCATCCCCAAGAAGACGAGGCTGTAATCGCTGCCAAAGGTGCTTCAACAAAGTACTGAGTAAAGGGTTGAATTCTTACGTAAATGTGATATTTTTTATTGATACATTTGCACAAATTTCTAGAAGCCTGTTTTTGCTTTGTCTTTATGGGGTATTGTGTTTAGAGTGATGAGAAAAAAAAACAATTTAATCAATTCTAGAATAAGGCTGTAACGTAACAAAATATGGAAAGAGTGAAGGGGTCTGAATCCTTTCTGAATGCACTGTATATATATATATACAGTGGCCAAACAGTTCTATTTTTGTTTCATCAGACCAGAGGACATTTCTCCAAAAAGTACGATCTTTGTCCCCATGTGCAGTTGCAAACCGTAGTCTGGCTTTTTTATGGCAGTTTTGGAGCAATGGCTTTTTCCTTGCTGAGCGGCCTTTCAGGTTATGTCGATATAGAACTCGTTTTACTGTGGATATAGATACATTTGTACCTGTTTACTCCAGCATCTTCACAAGGTCCTTTGCTGTTGTTCTGGGATTGATTTGCACACTTCGCACCAAAGTACGTTCATCTCTAGGAGACAGAACGCGTCTCCTTCCTGTGCGGTATGATGGCTGTGTGGTCCCAGGGTGATTATACTTGCGTACTATTGTTTGTACAGATGAACGTGGTACCTTCAGGCGTTTGATGTCCTAACCGACTTGCCAAAAGTATAGTTTGTTAACAAGAAATGTGTGAAGTGGTTGAAAAACGAGTTTTAATGACTCCAACCTAAGTGTATGTAAACTTCCTACTTCAACTGTATATGTATATAAATGTATTCTAGCCACCTAGCAATTTTATTAAGTTGGCTTTAGCTAGCCCAGATAGGTTTCCAATATCCCAACCTTATAACTAGCTTCCAAGAAGCCATTTCAGGCTATCAATCAAGTTACAGTAGCTAGCTTGTCTAACTATCTTAGCTGGCATGCCTGCTGGCAAGGTTGGTAGACTTTAGAAAAGCAAGCAATAACTAAATGTACTGAAAAAGACTCACATTCCTTTCAATCGGTTACCCAGATTTTAGCAGAGATGTAGAGAAGCATATTTAGTTTATTTAAAAAAAGAACCACTAGTCAAGATGACAGTCAGCTCAAGAAGTACTCTTAGATATGCAGAAAAATACACTTGTATTTTTACATCAAATTAAACATAATGATTATGTCTCTAGATTGCAGGAAAAAGCTGTTTCATATTATTTTATTATTTTATTCTCCAACTTATGGACGGGGGACCTTGTGACCCCTCCGATTTTGGGGTGCATGAAGTCCCTGCCTTCTTTCCTGCCTTCCTGCCTTTGGAACAACGACTCCCATTGTTAGGGCGGAGACATGATAATCTTGTCATTATATACAGATCTCTGGTTTCAGCCATTTTCAAATCGGAAAGGAAAGTTGGCAGGTGCAGAGTGCACTGTGCAGATGCTGGCTTCCCCTAAAGTTGACAAAATTATATAATTACTCCTGTCCACTGGCATACATCCCCACAGCCCCATACGCCCATCATCGATGTCTATTTTTTAAATATATATAAATCATTTCGACAGTAATCCTCTAAAAAATAATTCAGAACCCTTTTTAATTTCCATATGTACTAGGAAGCTAAGTGTTGGTTTCTTGGGCTTCAAGAATGTGACTGATCAAAGTGCCTCAGGCCCCTCAAAAATAAATTATTGAACTAATTGAACATTTTTTTAATAAATTGTTTATATATAGCAGATAAATAGCAGCTAAATAATGTAGGCCTATAGCTATAGATAGTAGGCTACACTGCATAATGAAACTGTAGTGTCGAGATAACGATGCTGATTATGCTGTGATGACAAGAAATCCGCTGACACTGTCCTTGATTATAATGGTTTATTACATCAAAGATTTCAGTGTCAATTTACAGACTCCTGCAGACATCTGGAGAACAACTGACCCAATCTCTAATATGTTATTTCTCCCCGTCCTTTGTTCCAACCATGGTATTTATAATATGTAACATAATATGGGTGGTTTTTCTACAGACCAATCCCTGGCCTTCACATAACAGACTTCCTCTGTTTTAGGGGGCCCCTATAGTAATGCTTTCCAGATGCTTCCGCAAGCTGAGTCAACTTCCTCTAACACACCATTTGCATACATCAGCAAAGTCATAAACTGTTTAGATACTACATATTTCCCCCCTTCGAGACTAATTAAGTCTCGAAAACAAAAAGAATAGGATTATGACAAATAACAATTTTTCTTATTGAGTAACTTCAGCAATAAACCAAAAACAAATTTTTCTATGGAGTGTAAATACATTTCTATGAAATATGAACAAATCTTTATGGAGTGTGAGAGCGAAAAACCTGTCTGGCAGCTTTCTTTCCAAATATCCATCAATCAATCAAGACAGTAAAATTATCTCACGGCTCCTCTGCCCCAGGCGACCACCTAAGTACTCCAGATCAATTCATAAATCTTTATCAATGCATTTTAAACTATGATGCAATTGAATACACATGAAAGCCTCAGAAAACAAAATACAATCAAAAATGCCCACATTCAGGCTGGTCGACCCATCGGACCCTCCTGTGGATTCTCTCTGTCCCTGCCTAGACCCAATATCCCTAAGCATCCACGAAATAAACAAAAACATCTGAGGTCCCCACATGTACCCAACAACAGAAAACATAATTCTTCAAAAATTAATACAGAAAGAATATGACACAAATTATGTATTACACATACAAATATGTCTATATATCATTGCAGACACTGGAATGTAGTCCACTACACTGCATCTCCTCAGCAGTGTCGACTTTCAATGCAACGTTGATGATGGAATTTGAACGTTTCCACACCTTCCTTGTTCCACTTCCTCCAGTCCATTCATATTGTCCATGTTTGAGTATTTGAATCCCCTCTACACATTCCCCCATATGCTTCTGGAAGAAAAGAAAACACCAACCAGTATCTTTTGCAAAACAACACATGCAAATTAAAACATCAATATCAACAATAATATAAAAATTATATATAAAATGAATCACATTCCATTTCCCCCCTTTGATTCATAACAACATACTAAATATCACAATAATATGTAAAGACATGTGAAAAATGATCGGATATTCAAAATGGATACAGTGGGGGAAAAAAGTATTTAGTCAGCCACCAATTGTGCAAGTTCTCCCACTTAAAAAGATGAGAGAGGCCTGTAATTTTCATTATAGGTACACGTCAACTATGACAGACAAATTGAGAAGAAAAAAATCCAGAAAATCACATTGTAGGATTTGTAATGAATTTATTTGCAAATTATGGTGGAAAATAAGTATTTGGTCACCTACAAACAAGCAAGATTTCTGGCCTGTAACTTCTTATTTAAGAGGCTCCTCTGTCCTCCACTCGTTACCTGTATTAATGGCACCTGTTTGAACTTGTTATCAGTATAAAAGACACCTGTCCACAACCTCAAACAGTCACACTCCAAACTCCACTATGGCCAAGACCAAAGAGCTGTCAAAGGACACCAGAAACAAAATTGTAGACCTGCACCAGGCTGGGAAGACTGAATCTGCAATAGGTAAGCAGCTTGGTTTGAAGAAATCAACTGTGGGAGCAATTATTAGGAAATGGAAGACATACAAGACCACTGATAATCTCCCTCGATCTGGGGCTCCACGCAAGATCTCACCCCGTGGGGTCAAAATGATCACAAGAACGGTGAGCAAAAATCCCAGAACCACACGGGGGGACCTAGTGAATGACCTGCAGAGAGCTGGGACCAAAGTAACAAAGCCTACCATCAGTAACACACTATGCCGCCAGGGACTCAAATCCTGCAGTGCCAGACGTGTCCCCCTGCTTAAGCCAGTAAATGTCCAGGCCCATCTGAAGTTTGCTAGAGTGCATTTGGATGATCCAGAAGAGGATTGGGAGAATGTCATATGGTCAGATGAAACCAAAATATAACTTTTTGGTAAAAACTCAACTCGTCGTGTTTGGAGGACAAAGAATGCTGAGTTGCATCCAAAGAACACCATACCTACTGTGAAGCATGGGGGTGGAAACATCATGCTTTGGGGCTGTTTTTCTGCAAAGGGACCAGGACGACTGATCCGTGTAAAGGAAAGAATGAATGGGGCCATGTATCATGAGATTTTGAGTGAAAACCTCCTTCCATCAGCAAGGGCATTGAAGATGAAACATGGCTGGGTCTTTCAGCATGACAATGATCCCAAACACACCGCCCGGGCAATGAAGGAGTGGCTTCGTAAGAAGCATTTCAAGGTCCTGGAGTGGCCTAGCCAGTCTCCAGATCTCAACCCCATAGAAAATCTTTGGAGGGAGTTGAAAGTCCGTGTTTCCCAGTGACAGCCCCAAAACATCACTGCTCTAGAGGAGATCTGCATGGAGGAATGGGCCAAAATACCAGCAACAGTGTGTGAAAACCTTGTGAAGACTTACAGAAAACTTATGACCTGTGTCATTGCCAACAAAGGGTATATAACAAAGTATTGAGAAACTTTTGTTATTGACCAAATACTTATTTTCCACCATAATTTGCAAATAAATTCATTAAAAATCCTACAATGTGATTTTCTGGATTTTTTTTTCTTCTCAATTTGTCTGTCATAGTTGACGTGTACCTATGATGAAAATTACAGGCCTCTCTCATTTTTTTAATTGGGAGAACATGCACAATTGGTGGCTGACTAAATACTTTTTCCCCCACTGTATCTATCCATCAATACTCCATCCAGTCCCACTTGTTTATCTCCATCTAGATCAGTAACAGTTAACAACGGCATCTGAGTGTTGTCTCCAGGCATCACAACTCGAACCCATCTCAATATCATAGCCTTCGCAAAAGTCAATAACAAAGTACAAAAGCAAAACATCACACACAGCGCTACAAGAGCGGCCACTAAAATCTGAACTATCACTGCTCCCACTGGGCCTAACTGATCTTGCAACCAAGCCTTCGCTGACCATCCAGCTCCTTCAGATCGACCAAACGCATCCCTTATATTCTTCAATGCATCTATAACACTAGTGATATTATCGGAACTGTCGGGGATCAAAGTATAACAATCATCCCCCGTCAAGTTCATTGCCAAACATAAGCCACCTTGTTTTGCTAAAATATAGTCAAGAGCCATGTCATGTTTCAACAGCGTCAGTCTGTGACTTCTTTGAGTGTTTGACAGAAGGTTAAACCCTTGTATCGTTTCATTTGCAAAACCCTGCAAAGTATAGGTAATATTATCAATGTGATCTGCCAAAAATGTTACACCATACCATGGAAAAAGTCCAAGTCCCCACTTCTCTCCTAGACTTATCCTCCAATGGTAGGATTCCAGACTATGAAATTGCGCCATTTCCCTTTTCACCCTATTTCCAGACCTAGAATCAGATTTATCTGTGTCCGGTGCTTCCCCCTTTTGAATGGTATAAACCTCATATGGAAGCTTCAACGTCGACATGTAACAACATCCTGTCCATCCATAGGGTAAGAATATATATGCTTTATCACCACAAACCCACCAAATATCTAGAAAATTCCCAATAGTCACATTGCCAGGCAAAAGCTGATCTTTCACCATCAAAGTCCTGCTCTTCTTACTAAATGGAACATAAAAAGTTACTTTATGTTTCTCATTACTAACCTTACGTTCATGCTTACCCAAAGTCATCATATAATCATCACAATCTGATATTCCCATAAACATACCCGGTCCATCATATGTTTTATTTGAACAAAAACAGCTTTTAGCCCTCACGGGTTTCACCTCCAATGCTTCAGGAATCGCTTTTAACTGATTTTCCTTCCGATCTAACAAATTCACATAGGGTAATTCATTTAACCAATAACAATTAAACCTAGGCCTAAACAAATGCTTCGACAACGACATCATTATATCTGTTAATGATTGTTGCTGATACAACAGCCATGATAAAGCATAAGATTGACACGCAGTTGATAGAGGTTGAGCCACCGTCTCTAAGATTGAACCCCATGTGCCTGGTGCTGGAATTCTCAACAGACATGGACCCTCAAGATTCCTCACTGATCTTACAGAATGGGTTAACTGCTGGAACCATAGATTCCTACCTGCCCATCCATCTTTAATCTGCAAAACAGAAGAATCAAAACCATATGCCTTCCATTTCATTTCTCTCTTCCCTAACGAGCGGTATTGATCAGATATATCTTCTGGTGTTCCATCAAAATTAAAGAACTCATCCTTTACCTCCAGGATAGTATTCTGCACTATTTCAGATGAATCTACATCATTCTCTACTACCACCTGCTCTCCTATTTCAACACTATCCTTACTACCATTCACAGCACTCTCCATCCGTATCATAAACTTCTGAGTCACTCTTACTACATCCTTTAGTTTCAGAAAAGTTGTTGTTGGTGTCTGTGTCACATTTCCGAAATTTGTTATCGCCGTCGTAACATTAATCTCTTTCAAAGTTACTGTTAAAATAGTGGCTTTAGTTGATGTATTAACACTCTTAATTATTTCCAGTGGCAAAGTGACAGATATCCTCTGTGTATTATTTACTGTTGGAGTGGCTACTGTAATATACTGCTCCTGAACTCCTTTGGTGACTGTGGAAACTTCAGCAGACTTAAAATCTTCCATCATAAGCGTCACCTGTACGAGTTACATAGCCTTTTAACCAATAATTCTTAACCGGAACAAATTTTTACGCTGGCTCTAAATAAGTACACGTATATTCTCCCTGATCTTCCCATGTAACATTACGCAAAATAAGTGAGCAATCACTCATAACCCTCTTCCACTTCATATCGTTGTACAAAATATACTTCCTTTGACTAGATGAAACAGCTTCTACTTCTGGTCCTGATAACAACACTTCTTCTCTATAATTATCTCTCCACGTGGGAGGAATGTCACCACCCCCACTCCGTCTCTCACATCTACAAGGAAGATCAATCAATCAATCAATCAATTTTATTTTATATAGCCCTTCTTACATCAGCTAATATCTCGAAGTGCTGTACAGAAACCCAGCCTAAAACCCCAAACAGCTAGTAATGCAGGTGTAGAAGCACGGTGGCTAGGAAAAACTCCCTAGAAAGGCAAAACCTAGGAAGAAACCTAGAGAGGAACCAGGCTATGAGGGGTGGCCAGTCCTCTTCTGGCTGTGCCGGGTGGAGATTATAACAGAACCATGCCAAGATGTTCAAAAATGTTCATAAGTGACAAGCATGGTCAAATAATAATCAGGAATAAATCTCAGTTGGCTTTTCATAGCCGATCATTAGAGTTTAAAACAGCAGGTCTGGGACAGGTAGGGGTTCCATAACCGCAGGCAGAACAGTTTAAACTGGAATAGCAGCAAGGCCAGGCGGACTGGGGACAGCAAGGAGTCACCACGGCCGGTAGTCCCGACGTATGGTCCTAGGGCTCAGGTCTCTCAGTTGGCTTTTCATAGCCGATCATTTAGAGTTGAAAACAGCAGGTCTGGGACAGGTAGGGGTTTCGTAGCCGCAGGCAGAAACAGTTGAAACTGGAATAGCAGCAAGGCCAGGCGGACTGGGGACAGCAAGGTGTCATCATGCCCGGTAGTCCTGACGTATGGTCCTAGGGCTCAGGTTCTCAGAGAGAAAGAGAGAACGAGAGAATTAGAGAGAGCATACTTAAATTCACACAGGACACTGGATAAGACAGGAGAAGTACTCCAGGTATAACCAACTAACCCCAGCCCCCGACACATAAACTACTGCAGCATAAATACTGGAGGCTGAGACAGGAGCGGTCCGGGAGACACTGTGGCCCCATCCGAAGAAACCCGGACAGGGCCAAACAGGAAGGATATAACCCCACCCACTCCGCCAAAGCACAGCCCCGCACCACTAGAGGGATATCCCCAACCACCAACCTACAATCCTGAGACAAGGCCGAGTATAGCCCACAGAGGTCTCCACCACAGCACAAACCAAGGGGGGAGGGCGCCAACCCAGACAGGAAGATCACGTCAGTAACTCAACCCACTCAAGTGACGCACCCCCCAGGGACGGCATGAAAGAGCACCAGCAGGCCAGTGACTCAGCCCCTGCAACAGGGTTAGAGGCAGAGAACCCCAGTGGAGAGGGGAACCGGCCCGGCAGAGACAGCAAGGGCTGTTCGTTGCTCCAGCCTTTCCGTTCACCTTCACACTCCTGGGCCAGACTACACTCAATCATATGACCTACTGAAGAGATAAGTCTTCAGTAAAGACTTAAAGGTTGAGACCGAGTCTGCGTCTCTCACATGGGTAGGCAGACTGTTCCATAAAAATGGAGATCTATAGGAGAAAGCCCTGCCTCCCGCTGTTTGCTTAGAAATTCTAGGGACAATTAGGAGGCCTGCGTCTTGTGACCGTAGCGTACGTATTGGTATGTACGGCAGGACCAACTCGGAAAGATAGGTAGGAGCAAGCCCATGTAACGCTTTATAGGTTAACAGTAAAACCTTGAAATCAGCCCCTTGCCTTAACAGGAAGCCAGTGTAGGGAAGCTAGCACTGGAGTAATATGATCAAATTTCTTGGTTCTAGTCAGGATTCTAGCAGCCGTATTTAGCACTAACTGAAGTTTATTTAGTGCTTTATCCGGTAGCCGGAAAATAGAGCATTGCAGTAGTCTAACCTAGAAGTAACAAATGCATGGATTAATTTTTCTGCATCATTTTTGGACAGAAAATTTCTGATTTTTGCAATGTTACGTAGATGGAAAAAAGCTGTCCTTGAAACAGTCTTGATATGTTCGTCAAAAGAGAGATCAGGGTCAAGAGTAACGCCTAGGTCCTTCACAGTTTTATTTGAGACGACTTTACAACCATCAAGATGAATTGTCAGATTTAACAGAAGATCTCTTTGTTTCTTGGGACCTAGAACAAGCATCTCTGTTTTGTCCGAGTTTAAAAGTAAAAAGTTTTCAGCCATCCACTTCCTTATGTCTGAAACACAGGCTTCTAGCGAGGGCAATTTTGGGGCTTCACCATGCTTCATTGAAATGTACAGCTGTGTGTCATCCGCATAGCAGTGAAAGTTAACATTATGTTTTCGCTGTACCACCCATCCTAACCCTAATTACAGTCTTTTTTTTCTAAAATTGGTGTTGGAGCGATTTTCTGATGCGCCATTGTAATCAAATGTGATACATTTATAGCTTTAATATCTGTCAATGTTGAAAGAGTTGAATTGCTTCTCACTCTTGTTGTATTAGGCTGAAGTGTTGATGTCATTGTTGTTGATTAATCTATTATCCCTACAGCTTTGAGCTCTTTACTTGTATTTCCATCTATCACCACTAGTGTCACTACATTAACTTTCAGTCCCGACTCGAATCCCTCACTTTCAAACTGTGGATTATAAAAAATACATTTATAATCACCTTGATCCTCCTGCTGGGAATTGTACACATAGAGACTACAATCACCCTCAATCTTCAGTCTTCTCTTATCATTCAGCAGCGCATACTTTCTCAATGCAACTGCTCCTAACAGATCTAAACTCCTGCCATAGCTATTTTCCCACTGAACTCTAAATTTCCCTTCACCACTGTTCTCTCTCGTGCACTGACATGGAAGCTGAGCTGACTTTCCTAGAGTTACTTCAACCCTAGTTTTCGAACGTTTTGGTCTGACTTTTCTCTTAACTGGTCTGGGCCTACTTTGTCTAACCGAATCACCAGCTTCTCCTGTAACAGAGTTCCCCTTGGTGATCTCCACTGTTTCACATTCCACTGAAATATTCCCTGTTGTTTCTGGGACGTATTGAAAATCAATGTCCCCAAATCTCCTTTCCTTTCCATCCATTGCAGAGTCATCTCTGGCATCATCAGAAGTGTAAACATTATCATCAACGTTGTCCACAACATGGACAATCTCTCCTTCTGGGTTTTGACTCTGGATATTGTCATGCATCCCTCCTTCTGCCTGTTCTCCCCTATCTTCATCCTGCTCTCTTGAGCCTTCAACATCCTGTCTCTCTGCGCGTGGCACCTCTTCTCCAGGCGCTTTAACACAATGTGACAAATGATATCACGTTGGAGACCCTTTAACCTCGACAGCTGTTCCAGTACTACGAACAACTTCAAATGGTCCTTCACAACGTTCGTTATACCACTTCCTTCTAAATACCTTCACGAACCCCTTGTCCCCAGTTTGCACTGTACTCATTTTTTGCTCATCAAGCTTCTCCTGCACCTCTTCTTTTCTTTGCCTGTCAGAAACATATGTGGACAACTTTTTATGAAAATTGGCCATATATGTAACGTACGCTCTCATTTCATCTTCCAAAAGAGCCAAGCTTGGACCCTTTCCGCTTGTTTGCAAACAAGGCGTAGGCATCCTTCTTCCTGTGACCAGTTCATGGGGTGTCATACGTAGATCACGCAACTCACTTGAGCGACACACCATTAATGCTAAAGGAAGCGCCGCTATCCAGTTTAGACCCGTATGCTGACAAATTTTGACAATGCGATTTTTCAAGACACCGTTCATTTTTTCACAAATCCCTTGACTTTGTGTGTGATAAACTGCTCCAAGACGTTGCTTAATTCCCAATTTTTTCAACATCAATTTCACTGATTTATCCACAAATTCCTTCCCATTATCTGAGGATATTCGATCGGGTAGTCCCCACCTGCTTATGACTTCTTTACACAAGAACTTGGCAACCGATTGAGCATATTTTAGCTTAGTTGGACATCTTATGCACCTCTTGGTGTAGGAATGTAACCAAGAATAACAGTCACACCCCTGCGAACATTATTTTTCAGACAGATTGTGCACCTGCCTATGACATAGTCAACCTGTTCAAGCAAATATGGTTCCCAAAAACCATACTCCTTTGTGATCTTTCTCCTAACCTCCCCCCTTGCAACATTAGCTAACCCATGTGCTTCCTAAATCATCAGACCTAATAGGTCTAGAGGCGCTACTATCAACCCCTCATGGTTTCTCCAAAGACAACAAAGGATTGTTACTCTGAGGATTTTTTATTGTCTTCAAAACACCTGCTTTCGAAATTCCTTCAATTTGTGGTTCAATCCCTTGGATTGCTTCATCTTTCAATGGATACTGATTCTTCCAAGGAGGTCTGGCTCCTGGTCGAAGTTCAACTTTCACCTCAATTGGGCTGATTTCACAAGTCCAATATCGGTACTGTGTTGAGACCACAAACATTCTGGAACTTATTGCAACATCTCCTCTTTCATAGGGTCTGAATCGATCTTCACACTGCAAATAGATTAATGTGTCATCCGTACATCTTGTGGCTCTCCTTGTCCTTGAGCCGAAATCATTATTTTGAGAAATCGCTGATCTTCACTCCTCCAAATCCCCAAATTCTCTTTCATTTTCAACAGCTTTCTCTGCTTCTGTCATCATTTCTCCTATTTGCTTCTGCTCATAGCAACAAGGTCACATGTGGCACACTCTTCTCAATCTCAAATTCTTTATCCAGATAATCGTCTGTATTTATCTTCATAGCTGCTCCTTGTGGTCCTAAAATTATGCAACATGAGCTGAGTTGAACTTTCTTTGTTGATGACTCAACCATTCCTCTGAGTTCGATTGGGCAGCATTCTTGAAATACTTGAGCGTACAATGAAATGGATATTGCCGAAGCCTCGCATCTGGCATATTTGCCACAATGAATTTCTCCCATATCTTAGCCTGCTTCAAAAAATCTTCACTGAGATTTCCAATCCAGAATACTGAAGAAGAATCCATCTCTGTCGTCATCAACAATTGGTAAACCTTTTCCTTTGGCACTTCTACCAGACAGCCGTCTGGTGTACATTTTATTGTATAGTTCAATTTACACAATGCATCTCTTCCCAACAATGCAATAGGTGTATGTTCTGATACCAGTATGGGTATTGTAATTTTCTGATTTTCATAGCAGAGCTCAATTGGTTCCGTAAGAGGAATCAGCTGTTTCACTCCCTCAAATCCAATTGTCCTAATTAGTTGATTGGACATAGGGAGATGTGTAACATCTTCAGGCCGAACACAGATAAAAGCAGCTCCGCTATCCGCCATCACTTCCAATGGTCGGTTGTTTACTTTCACCTCAATTGTTGGATCTTTTTACGGTCCTGATGCTACCAGCTGACACCCCCCTTTCGGATCTTCTGGGCACCCCTAGAATCCTTGCTCCGGGCCCCTATAAGGGTTCACCTGTCCTCCAGATGATCTTGACTGGCCCCTGTATCTTCCTCTGAAATTCCCTCTTGTGTTTCCTCCTGGCCCATTACACTCACAGCAAAGTGACCAACCTGTCCACAATCATAACACACTTCTGAAGATTGCTGGAAGTATGGCTTAAATCTTCCTCCTCTTCCTCTTCCTAAGCCTTCTCGTCCTCTACCTCTCCAATTCTGTGTCTGTCCAGAAACTGGCTGTGGATATGAAACAACTGGTACCGCTATTGGTTGCTGGTACAATTGCAGTTGGAACTGGTCCGGTTGAAGCTGTGGCAGTGATTGTTGATTTGGTGCACACTGATTCTGCATAACCAAAGCTTATTTCTTCTCCTTCTTATTCTCCACCAGTTGTATTTGATTGAGTTTTCTGAGAGTTTCTTGGTCCTGTTCTTTCTGGTTGTGTTCCTTTTCCTGTACAGATCCACTTGATGGGCTATATGATCTGTATAGATACCTTTTGTCATGCTTCCAAGTCCAACCACCTCAGCCAGTTTGCTACTTACTGGTGAGGGAAGTCCCATCTGCAATTTAGCTCTCAAAATTGACTGCTCAATTTGACTCACATCTGGATCATTTCCGGTAATATTTCTCCACACTTGATGAACTCTTGACACATTGTCAAGGGTTCTGATGCGAATGTGGTGTGGAATCAAGTGCAGGACACAGGAGCTCAGTCAAACTTGACTTTACTGGAAAAGCACAAAATAAACGGGTCAAACTAACCCGGAGGCGAACAATACGCAACAGTGCGTAAAATACAAAAACCGACTACGCACGAACAAATGTGCGACGGTAATAACTAGCGTCTGTCCAAACAACAGTAGAACACCAACAGACAGGAAAAACTATTACACACAACACATGACAGAAACAACGAGAACTTATAGGACACCTAATCAACACTAAACATGAACAGGTGTACTAAACAGACCAAACCAATCAAACATCGAAAACAAAGAACGGTGGCAGCTAGTACTCCGGAGACGACGACCGCCGAAGCCTGCCCGAACAAGGAGGAGGAGCAGCCTCGGCCGAAACCGTGACACACATATGCTCTCTGATTTTCTTGTTGTCCCAGTGGGTCAATCAGAATGTTGTCAGGATGCACATTTGTTGGAAACATATCTTTCAGTGCTCTCCACAGCCGATTTCTACTTGCAGCCAACAATTCAGGATCATTCACCGCAGTCCCCACATATCTATTAAGTCCAGCTCTCTGAAAAATGTCTTCCATATCTGGAATCCCAAGGAGATTAGCCAAAAGTCTCTTAATGTCTCCTATGGCAGACTGTGTTCCCACCGTAATTTCTTCCAATTTTGAAATCCAAGGATATGCTCCATCTTGAAGAGTAGGCAGCTTCTCAAGTATATCTGACATATCGGTATTCTGCAAAGGCTTATACTCCAGGTTCTGTCCTCAAATTATCACTGGCATCATCTTCTTACTTGTGCTCCCTTCATTGTAGGATAAAATCCTCTTGAACATGAAGCACCTTTAATCTCCAAATCTTCCAATACCATTAACTAGAGGATTACTATTTTGTACTACATCAACAGGATTAATTACTTTCATAGTTTTGATGTCCTTTTTCCCCATTGTAACAACTATTTTATATTCCTTTATTGTGAATTATTTTATTATTATTATTATTTTAAACCAATTAATTTGTAAACTGTCACGCCGTGTCTCTGGGGACACTGTTATGTTGAGCCAGGGTGTGTAGATCTATGTGTTTTGTTTCTATGGTGTAAATTCTATGGGTGCTATTTCTATGTTGGCCAGAGTGGCTCCCAATCAGAGGCAACGAGTGTCAGTTGTTGCTGGTTGTCTCTGATTGGGAGCCATATTTAAACAGTCTGTTTTCCATTCATGTTTGTGGGATCTTGTTCAAGTTGGTTTGTGTTTGACCGTAGACTGTCACGTTATCGTTTTTGTTGTTTTGGTCGTGTTCGCTAAATAAAGAGTATGTTCATCTGCAACGCTGCGCCTTGGTCCTCATCTCTTACCGACGATCGTGACAGAAGATCCCACCAAAACTGGACCAAGCAGCGTGTCCAGGAGCCATCGCCAGGGGAATCGCTAGCAGATCTCCGTGGCAACCTCGACTGGGTCAAGCCTAGTGAGGAGCAGAGAGGGTGGACTTGGGAATAGTGGAGGAAGAGTCTCGACTGGGTCAAGCCAAATGAGGAGCAGAATGGCTGGAGCTGGAAGCAGAAGAGCGAGAGTTGGGCGAGAACTATAGAGGCCTGGCCCACGGGGAAGAGAGACCCCCAGAATTTTTTTAGGGGGGGCTCACGACGTCGGGGCAGCAGGAGGCCGCGATAGAGCGGTCCAGCGGGTTGGCAGAGGAGGCCGCCAGGTTACGGGGGCCACTGGTCAAAGAAGGGAAGGAAGGTGTAGAGGCACGGCGAGAGGTACTGGGGTGTGTTACCAGTCCGGCCCGTTCCAGATCCCGGTGTAGGGCCAGGGGTGTGTGTCCCCAGTACGGTCCGGTCTGTTCCTGCTCCCCGCACCAAGTGTACGGTGCGCGTCGCCAGCCCGGCCCGGTCTGCTCCTGCCCCTCGCACCAAGCCTACGGTGCGCGTCGCCAGCTCGGCCCGGCCTGTTCCTGCTCCCCGCACCAAGCCTATGGTGCGCTTCGCCAGCCCGGCCCGGCCCGGCCTGTTCCTGCTCCCCGCACCAAGCCTATGGTGCGCGTCGCCAGCCCGGTCCGGCCTGTTCCTGCCACTCGCACCAAGCCAGGGGTGCGAGTCGTCAGCCCGGTCCAGCCCGTTCCTGCTCCACGCACTAAGCCAGGGGTGCGTATCGTCAGCCCGGTCCGGTCCGTTCCTGCTCCACGCACCAAGCCAGGGGTGTGCATCGTCAGCCCGGTCCGGCTCGCTCCTGCTTCCCGCACCAAGCCTATGGTGCGCATCGCCAGCCCGGTCCGGCCCGCTCCTGCTCCTCACACCAAGCCAGTGGTGTGCGTCGTCAGTCCAGCACGGCCCGTGCCTGTTCTCCACACCAAGCCAGTGGTGGGCGTCGTCAGTCCGGCACGGCCCGTGCCTGTTCCACTGGTGCCTGGTTCGGCACCGGTCAGATGCTTTACGCCGGAGCTAGAGCAATCCGCTCCATCAGTGTGCAGTCCAGCTCCGGCCAGCGGGGCCAGACCGGACCAGGGGTACTTTGGGGGTTGGAGAGGGAGCGGGGATCAGGCCCGGAGCCGGATCCGCCGCCTAGGCGGAGTGCCCACCCGGTCCCTCCCCTGTGGTATTTGGTTGACGCGGTCGGAGTCCACGCCTTTAGGGGGGGGTACTGTCACGCCCTGGCTCTGGGGACACTGTTATGTTGAGCCAGGGTGTGTAGATCTATGTGTTTTGTTTCTATGGTGTAAATTCTATGGGTGCTATTTCTATGTTGGCCAGAGTGGCTCCCAATCAGAGGCAACGAGTGTCAGTTGTTGCTGGTTGTCTCTGATTGGGAGCCATATTTAAACAGTCTGTTTTCCATTCGTGTTTGTGGGATCTTGTTCAAGTTGGTTTGTGTTTGACCGTAGACTGTCACGTTATCGTTTTTGTTGTTTTGGTCGTGTTCGCTAAATAAAGAGTATGTTCGTCTGCAACGCTGCGCCTTGGTCCTCATCTCTTACCGACGATCGTGACATAAACCAAAAAATACTTTAGACTATGTAGCTTATGTTTCCCTCCTTTTTTAAAATGTAATTAATTAATTAATCAATCAATTAATTAATTTATCAATATATTTATTTATTTTTATTTATTTATTAATTAATGTTTTATTTTATTTTACCAAATTATTGATTAGTGGCAATCTTACCACATCCGATCAGGAAAAGTAAAGGAAAGTAGTCAACTTCAGAGCAATCCAAAAAAGAAAGACCTGTAATCCAGCAACACTACAGCACTCACAAACCAATTGCTTAATACGCACCAAATTACCTTAATTTTACAGAATAATGTCAGTGCTGGATTTCCAACACAACTCTAATCAAACCAACTCATGCACAATAACTCCAATGTGCAATTCTTAATAACATCAATTGATCAGTCTGTTGCCAAGTCCCTGTCAAATTGTCACAACATGAAATATGCTAGGCACACACAATATCCTCTATGGGAAAGTAAGTTTTGTGAACAGAGCAGTACTGGCCTTGATTGGACTGGATCCGGAGCAGCACACACTGTCGCGTGACGCACTCGTCAGCACCTCCTCTCTCTCTCTTTCTCCTCCTTCTCGTCTCGTATCTGCATGCCTCTTGAGCGGGAGTCAGCTCGGCGCCCATGAATGGAATGCTGAGAAAAGACGCAACACGTCCCAAATTCCTCGTCGCCATTAATGTAGTGTCGAGATAACGATGCTGATTATGCTGTGATGACAAGAAATCCGCTGACACTGTCCTTGATTATAATGGTTTATTACATCAAAGATTTCAGCGTCAATTTACAGACTCCTGCAGACATCTGGAGAACAACTGACCTAATCTCTAATATGTTATTTCTCCCCGTCCTTTGTTCCAAACATGGTATTTATAATATGTAACATAATATGGGTGGTTTTTCTAAAGACCAATCTCTGGCCTTCACATAACAGACTTCCTCTGTTTTAGGGGTTCCCTATAGTAATGCTTTCCAGATGCTTCCGCAAGCTGAGTCAACTTCCTCTAACACACCATTTGCAAACGTCAGCAAAGTCATAAACTGTTTAGATACTACAGAAACAATTCATAGTAAACTAGTGTTTTGAGGGTGGACTAACTGTATTATTTGGCATTAATAGACTAGTTTTACGCACAACAACTTTAAATCAAAGCTGGGAGAGAGCAAGGACTGCTCATGCCATGCAGGTTCAGGTAGGTTATACAGGACAGTTTTATATTAAAAAAAATCTATTGGTTGCTGATAAGTATGCTGTTGTATCAAACATTTATTTTACAATCTGCAATGTTTGAATTTCGAACTTTAAAGTTGCACTATTCAGAAATCGCTACGCCATTTCCTGGTTGCTAAAACTCAAATTGTTCGCCTAATTTCAGTTTATGTGACAAAATAAGCTAGTATAGTGTAGAGAATCATTCTACCGTCTAAACCGCTGTGAAATATATTTTCCATAACCAAAAATATTGTTGTTTCAGCTTTTTGAAGCTGGTGTACAAAACCAAAAGTAAAAGACAAAAACTAAACTTAAAAACTGGAAGCATAGAAATAGCGCACATAGAACAGTTCTAACGCTTCTTTTGTCGTAGAAATATATGACTCGAAAGTAGTCAACTCAAACATATCTCTCAAGAAACTGGAGCCTGTGAATCCAAAAATTAGACTTATTATCTAATAACGAAAGCCGAGCAGTTCCATGGAACGGCTGTCTCTCTCTGGCTTAGACATCCCTTTTATACACACACACAAATGCACAAACATACTTACATGGCATATTCAGTTACCTTATGGCAAATTCCTAACTTATTTTAGTTCTACACCACCCTTCTTTTTCAACGTCCAGCTGTCACACAATGTCCACTCCAAAAGGTCATGAATGCTTTTTTCTATACGAAGCCTCTCATTCTATCATTCTATTGGCTGCGTGGCCTAGGCCCCTTCTTAAAAAAGAACTAATGTAACGCATACTGTTGAGAGCTTTTGTGAAAGAGCACATACATTCATTTGAAACACAGCATATACTACATGGCTATATTCTTTATTTAAGCATGTATCTGGATTATAAAATATCAAACATGTTTATTATATTTTACCTTTGACCTCTCCCTACATTTGCCTTAATGATACATAAAATAATACCATACTTTCAAGTAGAATGATAGCTCTATAACAAACATTTCTATGTGAATTTGGTCAGGTGGCCCCAAAAGTTACATATTGCCACTTTAGTTACTGAACAAGTAATTACATGGCAGCCTTCCCACACAGTACAGCTTCGTGAAATGTTAAGCTTAACATTAGAAAATGATGACCAAATAAAACATTTATCCATTAGCAATAAACATTTATCCATTAGCTAAAGCAAAGCTATAGGCTACATGCCCTGGCACCACAGATAACATATCATCCATTTGATAGGCAGCCTCATTGACATGTCACAATTTCAGCACCATGGACTGCGATCCCTAGTCTATAGGCTACTTTGTGAGTGGCTGTCTGGCTGACGCATTTTATTTTTATTTTAGGGAGGGGTCCAGAGAAACTGTGATAAGCCAATGCTCCTGTCTAAATAAAACCATTCAAAATACTTCACCAGAGAGCATGACTTAGCCTCAGAGGATCATTAAAAAAGTGGTCAGATGACGCAGATGCTAAGCTACAGGACTGTTTTGCTAGCACAGACTGGAACATGTTCCGGGATTCTTCAGACAGCATTGAGGAGTACACCACAACAGTCACTGGCTTCATCAATGAGTGCATCGATGATGTCGTCCCCACAGTGACCGTACGTACATACCCCAACCAGAAGCCATGGATTACAGGAAACATCCGCACTGAGCTAAAGGGTAGAGCTGCCGCTTTCAAGGAGCGGGACTCTAACCCGGACGCTTATAAGAAATCCCGCTATGCCCTCCGACGAACCATCAAACAGGCAAAGAGTCAATACAGGACTAAGATTGAATCGTACTACACTGGCTCTGACGCTCGTCGGATGTGGCAGGGCTTGAAAATTATAATTAATTATTATTATTATTATTATTATTGAAAACTATTACAGACTACAAAGGGAAGCGCAGCCGCGAGCTGCCCAGTGACACAAGCCTACCAGACGAGCTAAACCACTTCTATGCTCACTTCGAGGCAAGCAACACTGAAGCATGCATGAGAGCACCAGCTGTTCCGGATGACTATGTGATCACGCTCTCCGTACCCGATGTGAGTAAGACTTTTAAGCAGGTCAACATTCACAAGGCCGCAGGGCCAGACGGATTACCAGGACGTGTACTCCGAGCATGTGCTGACCAACTGGCAAGTGTCTTCACTGACATTTTCAACATGTCCCTGACTGAGTCTGTAATACCAACATGTTTCAAGCAGACCACCATAGTCCCTGTGCCCAAGGACTCTAAGATAACCTGCCTAAATGACTACCAACCCGTAGCACTGACATCTGTAGCCATGAAGTGCTTTGAAAGGCTGGTCATGGCTCACATCAACAGCATTATCCCAGAAACACTAGACCCACTCCAATTTGCATACCGCCCCAACAGATCCACAGATGATGCAATCTCTATTGCACTCCACACTGCCCTTTCCCACCTGGACAAGAGGAACACCTACGTGAGAATGCTATTCATTGACTACAGCTCAGCATTCAACACCATAGTGCCCTCTAAGCTCATCACTAAGCTAAGGATCCTGGGACTAAACACCTCCCTCTGCAACTGGATCCTGGACTTCCTGACGGGCCGCCCCCAGGTGGTAAGGGTAGGTAACAACACATCTGCCACACTGATCCTCAACACGGGGGCCCCTCAGGGGTGCGTGCTCAGTCCCCTCCTGTACTCCCTGTTCACCCATGACTGCATGGCCAGGCACGACTCCAACACCATCATTAAGTTTGCCGACGACACAACAGTGGTAGGCCTGATCACCGACAACGATGAGACAGCCTATAGGGAGGAGGTCAGAGACCTGGCCGTGTGGTGCCAGGACAACAACCTCTCCCTCAACGTGACCAAGACAAAGGAGATGATTGTGGACTACAGGAAAAAAAAGAGGACTGAGCACGCCCCCATTCTCATCGACGGGACTGTAGTGGAACAGGTTGAGAGCTTCAAGTTCCTTGGTGTCCACATCACCAACAAACTATCATGGTCCAAACACACCAAGACAGTCATGAAGAGGGCACGACAAAGCCTATTCCCCCTCAGGAGACTGAAAAGATTTGGCATGGGTCCTCAGATCCTCAAAAAATTCTACAGCTGCACCATCGAGAGCATCCTGACTGGTTGCATCACCGCCTGGTATGGCAACTGCTTGGCCTCCGACCGCAAGGCACTACAGAGGGTAGTGCATACGGCCCAGTACATCACTGGGGCCAAGCTTCCTGCCATCCAGGACCTCTATACCAGGCGGTGTCAGAGGAAGGCCCTCAAAATTGTCAAAGACTCCAGCCACCCTAGTCATAGACTGTTCTCTCTGCTACCGCACGGCAAGCGGTACCGGAGTGCCAAGTCTAGGTCCAAAAGACTTCTCAACAGCTTCTACCCCCAAGCCATAAGACTCCTGAACAGCTAATCATGGCTACCCGGACTATTTGCACTGCCCCCCCCACCCCATCCTTTTACGCTGCTGCTACTCTGTTAATTATTTATGCATAGTCACTTTAACTCTACCCACATGTACATATTACTTCAACTACCTCAACTAGCCGGTGCCCCCGCACATTGACTCTGCACCGGTACCCCCCTGTATATATAGCCTCCCTACTGTTATTTTATTTTACTTCTGCTCTTTTTTTTCTCAACACTTTTTTTGTTGTTGTTTTATTTTAACTTTTTTTGTTAAAAAGAAATGCACTGTTGGTTAAGGGCTGTAAGTAAGCATTTCACTGTAATGTCTGCACCTGTTGTATTCGGCGCATGTGGCCAATAAAATTTGATTTGATTTGATTTGATCATTAGCTTCTTTTCTTTTTTCTTTTTTTTGCTGTGGATTGTTTCAAATCATAAGCGAGTAGGCCTATGCCTATTTGGGAAGGCAGCAATTTGGGCAGCGCGCGTGGCAGTAGGCCTGACTGACTATTGAGTTGCATCTGTCAGTAAAAAACATCTAAAATATGTGTGAAGACAATGTGTCTTGGGTATAATTCAAAACATTGAGACAAGAAGAAGTGGCGCGTCTCTCTCCAGAATGCACACTCTCCAGAATGGCACAGCTGTCTCCAGACAATTATTGCGGATTCATTGTTTCATTGTGTGAATTGTTTGCCCTTTGATTGTTTATTTTTATCGATTCCCAATTACATACGTCACCAGTAGGCCTAGTAAATGTACCGTTAATCCCAGTCATTTGGTTACATAAATGTCTGTTAATGCATGTATTAATTAGGCTACAGTTTACCGTTCTCATTCTCAGAGTGGAAACGTTGTTTGCAGAGTTCACAACCTGCTACATTTGTGAGAAACAAGTTTCAGTTTATTCCATAACCATCATTTACGAGGTTTGTCATTTTGTTCATTGTCTTTTGTTTGGAGTGTCATGTGAGCAATGAGCATGTGTCTGGTTTCCCTGTCCTGATAATGTCAAGGGAGCGCGCGCGCCTGAGCACGCATAGAAGTACCTGGCCTGCTGCCACAAAGTGCCCATTTGGGGATGTCTGATTTCTTATTTTCTTAACTCACCACATCCACCACTAATAATCTGAGTTTCTCAGTCCTTTTTTCTTCACCTCACACAGTAAGTCAACGAATAAAGTGTTTTTAACATTCATTGTGAATGATAGCCGAATAGTTCCTCACAGTATTTGAAAAATCTTTCCAACACTCTCCCGGCCTCGATAATCACCAAGCCTCGGTATGAAAAAGCCAAATATCCTGATTTGATGATCCCACACAGGATATACAATGACATATTTTTTTTGCACTGTGTTGTGCTTTGCACACCACCTACAGTTGAAGTCGGAAGTTTACATACACTTAGGTTGGAGTCATTAAAACTCGTTTTTCAACCACTCCACAAATTTCTAGTTAACAAACTATCGTTTTGGCAAGTCGGTTAGGACATCTACTTTGTGCATGACACAAGTAATTTTTCCAACAATTGTTTACAGACAGATTATTTCACTTATAATTCACTGTATCACAATTCCATTGGGTCAGAAGTTTACATACACTAAGTTGACTGTGCCTTTAAACAGCTTGGAAAATTCCAGAAAATTATGTCAAGGCTTTAGAAACTTCTGATAGGCTATTTGACATAATTTGAGTCAATTGGAGGTGTACCTGTGGATGTATTTCAAAGCCTACCTTCAAACTCAGTGCCTCTTTGCTTGACATCATGGGAAAATCAAAAGAAATCAGCCAAGACCTCAGAAAAATAATTGTAGACCTCCACAAGTCTGGTTCATCCTTGGGAGCAATTTCCAAACGCCTGAAGGTACCACATTCATCTGTACAAACAATAGTACGCAAGTATAAACACCATGGGACCACGCAGCCATCATACCGCTCAGGAAGGAGACGCGTTCTGTCTCCTAGAGATGAACGTACTTTGGTGCGAAAAGTGCAAATCAATCCCAGAACAACAGCAAAGGACCTTGTGAAGATGCTGGAGGAAACAGGTACAAAAGTATCTATAGCCACAGTAAAACGAGTCCTATATCGACATAACCTGAAAGGCCGCTCAGCAAGGAAGAAGCCACTGCTCCAAAACCGCCATAAAAAAGCCAGACTACGGTTTGCAACTGCACATGGGGACAAAGATCGTACTTTTTGGAGAAATGTCCTCTGGTCTGATGAAACAAAAATAGAACTGTTTGGCCATAATGACCATCGTTATGTTTGGAGGAAAAAGGGGGTGGCTTGCAAGCCGAAGAACACCATCCCAACTGTGAAGCACGGGGATGGCAGCATCATGCTGTGGGGGCGCTTTGCTGCAGGAGGGACTGGTGCGCTTCACAAAATAGATGGCATCATGAGGACGGAAAATTATGTGGATATATTGAAGCAACATCTCAAGACATCAGTCAGGAAGTTAAAGCTTGGTCGCAAATGGTTCTTCCAAATTGACCCCAAGCATACTTCCAAAGTTGTGGCAAAATGACTTAAGGACAACAAAGTCAAGGTATTGGAGTGGCCATCACAAAGCCCTGACCTCAATCCTATAGAAAATGTGTGGGCAGAACTGAAAAAGCATGTGCGAGCAAGGAGGCCTACAAACCTGACTGAGTTTCACTAGCTCTGTCAGGAGGAATGGGCCAAAATTCACCCAATTTATTGTGGGAAGCTTGTGGAAGGCTACCCGAAACGTTTGACCCAAGCTACACAATTTAAAGGCAATGCTACCAAATACTAATTGAGTGTATGTAAACTTCTGACCCACTGGGACTGTGATGAAAGAAATAAAAGCTGAAATAAATCATTCTCTCTACTATTATTCTGACATTTCACATTCTTAAAATAAAGTGGTGATCCTAACTGACCTAAGACAGGGAATTTTTACTAGGATTAAATGTCAGAAATTGTGAAAAACTGAGTTTAAATGTATTTGCCTAAGGTGTATGTAAACTTCCGACTTCAACTGTACGTAGCCTAAAAATTGCAATAAACCAGCTGGAAAAGTAGGCTAGTAATGGTCTGACTGGCCAATGTTTTAAAAGCTATGCGTTCACATGCTATTGGATTTATCGGAAATTCCTATTTCAGACTGGGATATTATTATTAGTATTATTTTATTTTTTCTTTAACCTTTATTTAACTAGGCAAGTCAGTTAAGAACACATTCTTATTTACAATGACGGCCTACCATGTTTCACTTTAATTACCCTTCAAGTCGGAATTAAAAGTGGGGAACTCGAGAAAATTCTGTTGCCATAGTTGCCAAGTTTCACCACTGACCTTTTACCTTGTCAACCAAAAGATGACAACAAATCCGTTTTTGACAACTACTGCCTTATATGAATAGCCGCGGGAAGTAGGGGTGCTGTGGGTGCTGCAGCACCCTCTGAATTCTTATTTATTTCTATTTTAAGGGGTAGGCCTATGTAGTAGGTTGATAACGATATCACCAAAGTATGTTGTATCAGACATTTCAAACAACATTCCCAGCTAATGAGAACACATTCATGGTATTTAGTTTGAGAGAATGAACAAGATTTAACAAGGCAACCTTGTGCCTAATTTGAATGGGCGGCAAAATCAGATTTGGAGGGATTTTTACATCTGTTCCACAGTAGACTCATGTGAAACGTCTGCCTGTGAGGGACTATGTGGGGAGCTAGATAGAGGTAAAACACTTTTGAAAACTGTAATGTGGTCGATTGCCTCTAGGGCTCAGTGTCTCCTTGCCAATAAATAGGCCCATATGACATTGAGCAACACCATGAATTTGTGAATTCGATTTTTTTATAAATGGGCTAAGCTACATCATTGAACATAGCTAATCAAGAATTATTTGTACAAAATAATGAATGTGCTAAGGTGGGTTTTCTGTGTTAGAGGGACACATTTCAGAGGCAGCTGAAAAAGGAGCTTGAGGAGGAGTCAAAGATGAGATTAGAATTGTGCATGTACAGATGTTACAGTAACAGTTATCGCCTAAATAATTTGTTTAAAGTTTAGGGGGTATCCATGTCATACACAACATACAGCACATATAGGGGTGACCCACATCTTTATGGGAATGCCCAGCACCCCCTGGGAACTCCTGTGACTTGACCCCTGACCTCAGACCTATTTAAAAAGCCTGTAGAGCAGGGGTGTCAAACTCATTCCATGGAGGGCCTAGTCCCTGCAGGTTTTGGGTTTTTCCTTTTAATGAAGCCCTAGACAACCAGGTGAGGGGAGTTATTTACTAATTAGTGACCTTAATTTATCAATCAAGTACAAGAGAGGAGCGAAAACCCGCAGACACTCGGCCCTCTGTGGAATGAGTTTGACACGCGCTGTAGAGCCAGTCGCAGAGGTTAAGACCCTTCTTAAGCCCCTCCTGATCTGGCGGTCACAGGGGGTCAGTACAGCTAGTACAGTACAGTAGAGTAGTAGTATTATCTATTACTGTAATAGTATTGTCTTATATAATATTAGTATAATAGTAGTTATAGTGGGCCACCTGTGCTGTGCGTAGGATATATAGAGTATATAGTACATTTGATGCCTCAATATCATCACACCCTGATATAAATGTTATCCATTTGCTATATTTTTGAATATTCCAAACAAAGGCAGTCCTATTTCTTCAATTTTGACCTTCTTGACAACCAGCCATGCAGCAATTCGACACCACTATCATGCCAGTCCCTATCCAAAAGCATAACAAACAGAGTATAGCCTAATTCCATAGAATAGAAGATAGTAGAAAGTATAATTTCAGATCCCTAAATTAAAGCAGTGAAGAATTAGCCTGGTCCTAGATCTGTTTGTGCTGTCTTGCCATTTGGCGTGACAATGACCATAGGAGTTGGCAAAACAGCACAAAGAGATTTGGGACCATGCTAGTGAGGAATGGGATGAATGAACAAAATGACAGCATCCTGATGGGCTTTTAGGCTAATGTGGGCGGTGAAGCAGAAATCTCCATTCATTCATGGACCTGCTCCAGTAAATGTCCATTACAGACTCAGGGTCCTATTCACTAGGCTCGCAGCGTATGTAAACGTGCCGAAACGGGGAGGTACTATCTGGAAACACTGGAAACAGTCAAACACTCATTTTCGTTTTACGTTGCTCAACATTTTAAAACGTTTTCCTTTGCATGCCCTTATCAATACGACCATGTAGTACCCAGTAATAGCGAGTCAACGTCAGTTGTGTTCCACCACAGTGTGTATCGGCAAAATGTTAGGTCATACTGAATCGGGCTGGTACAGTGATGTGATTGGACTGGGGCTGGTTAAAGGGCTTAGTGGCTAGGGGCTGAAAACACACCAGACCAGGATATTGAATCCTACTCTCGTTAGTAGCAGGGAGACAGATATTGGTGAGTATTTTTTTCCCCCACCACTTACTCTATGCTATAGCTTCAACTAAATTTGATTTATAATGTATTTAATGGTTATTTGATCAATGGAATATAAACATTAATTGTATTTTCATTGATGAAGGAGAAAGGCTAACTTTTGCTGGATTAATTTTAGTTGTTGTTGAATTTCCTTTATCTAGGCTAGAAGTCACATCCGTTAATTAAAGGGGAATTATTTTTGTACAGTAGGTTGATTGTTGAATTTGACTGATTCTTAGCATCTACTGACCTGCATTGTCTTATGTCAGATAGCGCGTCGATTCCACCATCACTGATCGGTTGAGGGACGAGCGTCGCGTAGGAGTGATACGATCTGACGTAAGACAATGACTGATCTGTAGATAGATTGATCAAGAAGTGTGATTGAAGGAATTTCTTTGGTTAGTAGCATATTCCGTTTTTTATTAAACAAGATAACACTCTTGTATGTTGTTTTCCATTCCCGTCTTTGATCATCTTTTTTTTTTATGATCGAAGCTACCGCTTTGATAATTTGAAGTGTCACACTGAATGACTGTGCTTCATAGTAACACGATTTAGCATTACAATTAATATCGATCAAAGTCAGCGATATAAAAAATATAGCCCTGCTTTCAGAGCGCTACTGCAGTAAGCTGTGATTATCAGCTCTGAAGGTCTGGGCTGTAGATGGCATTGCTCACTGCTCAGAAACAACTAACTAATTAGGGCCAAGAATGTTAATGATCGGGTCCAGCAATTACATAACAAAACACTATAACAAAGCAGGGTCTATGGGATGTTTGTAGCAGATACACACATGCATGCATGCACACGTGCACACACACACACTGTATTTATTGTGCATGAGTGGACAATGTATTTCAGGGATGAATAGGCTACTTCATTCTATTTTACCCCACATATTCCTATCCCATTCATATCCTATCTTGATCCATATTTTTACCCCCAGAGTGATGTGAAGTGTCTGAGTGGGCCATGGTGACTTCTAACCAGGCTCTGAAGGCAGTAGGCCTGTTCATAGCATATCTACTAAAGTCCATCACAGACCTGTTCCTCACCAAGCCTTTGTGGGCCAACCTGAAGGTTCTGGAGGAGACTGACTTCAAGACCACCGGAGGAAGTAAGGAGTCATAGAATAGAGTCCAGAACACTGAACGTTTTATATCCAAATTAATAGCTAGAATAGTTAGTAAGCCAGATCTGTTTGTTTAGATTACAGATCTACTGTTAGCATTTGACCTTGTATGAGGTCTCTTCATAGATTTGGAGAAGTAGGCTATATTTAACCCTTCTCTGTCTCTTTCAGTTTATGAGACGTATAAGGCCAAAGCTCTGTGGGAGAAGACTGGGGCAGTGATCATGGTGGTACGACGCCCTGGATGCTTGTTGTGCAGAGAGGTGAGCGCTGTGGTTGTGGTGTCTCCTCTAGACTAGCTTGTCTATTTTATTCTTTCACACTCCTGACAGCAGACAGACTTGAGTGCTGATGTTTCTCCATGCCTCTTCTCTCTCTCGCTCTCTCGCTCTCTCGCTCTCTCGCTCTCGCTCTCTCTCTCGCTCTCTCTTTCTCTGTCTGTCTCTGTCGCTTTGTCTCTTTGTCTATCTCTCTCTTTCTCTCTAGGAGGCCATTGAGCTGTCCTCTCTGAAGCCCCAGCTAGAGGAGTTGGGGGTCCCTCTCTTAGCCGTGGTCAAAGAGAACATTGGCCAAGAGCTGGATGCCTTCAAGACATTTTTTACTGGGGAAGTCTATGTAGACCAGAAGGTCAGTGAATAACTAATTAATTTACAATGTTAACAGCAGTTAGCATTGACATGAGAAGATAAAGTA
This sequence comes from Coregonus clupeaformis, assembly GCF_020615455.1. Classification (NCBI taxonomy): domain Eukaryota; kingdom Metazoa; phylum Chordata; class Actinopteri; order Salmoniformes; family Salmonidae; genus Coregonus; species Coregonus clupeaformis. The sequence goes on from NC_059192.1 coordinate 78,647,303, forward strand.
CACAGTTCCTTGTAAAATATATGTTTCCAGCGTTTGTTCAGTCACACTGCACACCTTTGTGCAATATATGATATAACATCTATTTCCGACATCTTTTCAAATATACATCCAACTGTAGACGTCAACAAAGTACAGTATCCTGCTAACGTCACTGTATCCCTCCATCTAATAACCAAACCTGTTTTTCTCAGAGAGCATTATACGGTCCTGTGGAGCGTTGGATGTTCCTGTCTGCGTTGCTGCGTATCGGGGTGTGGAGGAGCCTGTGGAGGGCCTATAGGAAGGGCTGCACAGGAAATATAATCAAAGGAGAAGGTCTTGTACTGGGGGGAGTGTTCGTCATTGGGCCCAAAGATCAGGTAGGGCTATACCGCTTGAACTGGGCACTCTATCCATGCTATAACGGACAAAAGTGGAGATATACAGTAGTTAGAACTAATTAGCAATAGCAAGAATGGATCTGCAAGTAAAATCAAATCAAATCAAATTTTATTTGTCACATACACGTGTTTAGCAGATGTTATAGCGGGTGTAGCGAAATGCTTGTGCTTCTAGCTCCGACAGTGCAGTAATATCTAACAATTTCACAACATATACCCAATACACACAAAACTGGTAAGGAATGGGATTTAAGAAAATATACATATATGGACAAGCAATGACAGAGCGGCATAATATAATATGCCATTTAGCAGACGCTTTTATCCAGAGCAACTTACAGTCTTGCGTGCATACATTTTTTTGTGTATGGGTGGTCTTGGGGATCGAACCCACTACCTTGACGTTACAAGCGTTGTGCTCTACCAGCTGAGCTACAGAGGACCACGGCATGGAATAAGATACAGTAGAATATTATAGAATAGAATGCAGTATATACATTTACATTACATTTTAGTCATTTAGCAGACGCTCTTATCCAGAGCGACTTACAGGAGCAATTAGGGTTAAGTGCCTTGCTCAAGGGCACATTTACGTCATTTAGCAGACGCTCTTATCCAGAGCGACTACAAATTGGTGCATTCACCCCTATAGCCAGTGGGATAACCACTTTACAATTATACTTTTGGGGGTAGAAGGATTACTTTATCCTATCCCAGGTGTTCCTTAAAGAGGTGGGGTTTCAAATGTCTCCGGAAGGTGGTGAGTGACTCCACTGTCCTGGCGTCGTGAGGGAGCTTGTTCCACCATTGGGGTGCCAGAGCAGCGAACAGCTTTGACTGGGCTGAGCGGGAACTATGCTTCCGCAGAGGAAGGGGAGCCAGCAGGCCAGAGGTGGATGAACGCAATGCCCTCGCCTGGGTGTAGGGACTGATCAGAGCCTGAAGGTACGGAGGTGCCGTTCCCCTCACTGCTCCATAGGCAAGCACCATGGTCTTGTAACGGATGCGAGCTTCAACTGGAAGCCAGTGGAGTGTGCGGAGGAGGGGGTGACGTGAGAGAACTTGGGAAGGTTGAACACCAGACGGGCTGCGGCAT